>NC_050444.1:37913741-38213741 GCF_903995425.1 Onychomys torridus | reverse complement strand
TCCTCACCCCCACCTCATCCTTGGCTCTTCTTCCCCTTATGTCTACCTGGGGACTGTACTCTCTGCCTAGGGCTTCTCCTTTGCCTGGATGTATTCATGCTTCCATCCCTCTCTTCCTTAAGGCTCTCCCTAAGATTTTTGTCCCTTCACTGGGGACTTTGCCAGCTCCTCTTTTTGTTACAGAGATCTTCCCATTTCTTTTTCTCCATTTATTTCCCTTCAGTAATTACTATTAAGTGCTATACTGTATATTTTATTTTTTATCTTGTTGATTGCTTTCTCTATTACCTTGTGAGTTATGAAGGTGCAGGTATGTCTTTTTAATGTGTTTTATTTTCTGCTTATAAATATTTTAAACAGAATGTGGCCTGTTTTATATTTTTATTGAATGAATGAAGGAATGAGGAATGATTGACCTTCACAAATTATAGAATTGGAGATCCTTAAGGAAAAAGTAAGCCTCAGCAATTCTCTACTGCCTACTCACAGCTTTATAAAGTATCTGAGATATAGTGGGCATGCACTAAGTATGCTTTCTATGAATGAATGATCAAATGAGTTATGAGAGGCTCCTTTTTGCCCCAGTACATCCCAGGATAACACACGAGCTAATTATAATTTTGCTGACAATTTTTCTAGGGACTTCCATACATTCACTTCTGAGTTTCATACTTTTGCATCTTTACACGGAGCAACATTATTTTTGAGTGACTTCCATGAGACTTGGGAGTCAAATGATACACACTGGCCAGCAGGTAGTAAAGCTTCACTTAATAGTCTATGCTATTATTTCCTCTCTTTTGAAAATCACTTCTAGCCCCAAGATGATTTGTATGATCCAACCTGCATTAAAATTGTTCTCTTGGAGACAGAATTCGAAATCACAGTCACAATACAATATCCTTAACCATAAGGCAAACAGGAGGGGCATTTTTCTCTCCAGATTTCAATTGGAATTTCTAGCTACATCTGTGGAGGAAATACTACTGCACATAACAGTCTTAGTCAGAGGCTCCCTTCACAGAGGAGAACAGAGGGAAAAGAAAAAGAAAAACCCTTACCGCGTCACAGGAAATTCCAAGGCCAAATTCACACTGTTGTTTCTGTCCCGTTGTTTGTGCTTTGACCATTGTTCTAAATGTGGCGGCACAGACACAGGTGTACACTCTGGGTGGGTTTTTCCCCCTGTCTTTAAAGCACAGCTCTGTCCCTACATGCCAGGTGTGGTGACTGTAATATTTACCCTACTGAGAGTCAAGTCGGCCTTCAGCTAGGGAAACTGGGAGCTCAGAGATTCAATTTAGGAAGTTAAATTTGAAGTGATTTTATTTTCATACTTAGGCCCAGAAATCAGTCGGTCCTTGTTAGAAGGCCTGAAGCCCAGAGAGTGTCATTTTACAAAATTAATAGCATTATGGCTATGATTTCCCCCTTATCATCAGTATTATTAGAATATCTGAAAGAGAAATTGTTTTAAGAAAATCTTGATAACAGGACTGACTATACTTCAGAAGGACTTCTAAATTTATTCCAATTGTGAACTTGCCCTATTTAATCTAAATTCCTAGAATTTATTTTTGCTTTGTGCTGAGCAGCTGTTGACCCATGTATCTCTTTAGAATGTCTTTGCTAAACTTTAATAAGTTTTAAAAAAGATCATGGTTAGGGAACAGCATGAACTACAGCATTGCATCATTTGTTTCCTGAGTTGGTAAAAATGGTTGTATTTTGGTCATTTTTACTCATTATTTGACTGACTTCTGAGTGTTAAAACTTATAGCTTTTAAAAAGTAAATGAAGCTGCAGTGGTGGCATACGCCTATAATCCCAGCACTCAGGAGGCAGAGGCAGGTGGATCTCTGTGAGTTTGAGGCCAGCCTGTCTACAGGACTAGTCCAGGACAGGCTCCAAAGCTACAGAGAATCCTTGTCTCAAAAAACAAAAACAAAACAAAAGTAAATAAATTAATTCCACAATTGGGTCAAGCATGGTGATATCTTTTGAATATTGCACATACCTTTAGGGTTTCTTTGGAATAACGATGCTTCATTTAGATATTATTTAGTCATGATTTATGAAGATTGGCTTTTGTTTTTATTACAGTGTATTCAAGTGGAGGAGCCTCCATGTTCCATGCAAACTAATTTGAGTTCCCTGTAACAGTGTTTTCAAACACATGCTTTTATCAAGATAACACATTGATTCTCCCATCTCTGACCTCACTCTACAGAGCCATATGGATCTAATGGGGGAAAATGACAACTACTTCCATGTTATCTTCTGAGTTATTTTCTCCCTATACTTCTTTGTCTGCCTAACATCCTTAGAAGAAGAAAGTTATGCAGTTTCATGAACTATGGTTTTGGTAACATGCTCAACATTTTCTTTTGTGTGTGACAAATATTATCTATTTTTATGTTTTATTTGTCTTGCCATCTAGCTAGATAACTAGCTATTCTGTATGGGCACATGTATATATGTTGAGGCCCTAGGACAATTTATGGAAGTTGGTTTCTCTTTCCACAATGTGGACTCCAGGGATTGAACTCAGGTTCTCAAGCTTGGCAGCCATCACCTTACCTGCTGAGGCACTTTGCCAGCCCATATTTATTGACCAGCGACTCACTTGTCTAGTATTGATTATCATTTAGTGTCTCCAAGTACTGGTCTTAATTGTTTCTTAGATTTCTGAAGTTTTGCGGGGCTCAGCTGGCTGGTTACTCCTTCGGCATTGCTTAAGGCTGCAGTCTAGTGGTTGATGAGGCTGTGCCATTGAAAGCTAGCTTCTTTGTTGACCTATCATTCATGTTTGGGCTCCCCAATACTGCTAAATTTCTTCTGCTGTGACTCCAAGCTCTAAAAGCTACTCTCCTTTAAGTCTGGTTGAAAAGATGTCCCAGGGTATCACTGTCACTGTACTCTATTAGTCACAGATAGTCCCCCTGATAAGGCCATTTTTAAATGATTTTAAAGTTGGGAAAGAAATGTTTGATCTTAGAGAGTTGGCTAAAACATTGCTTCCACACTTAGAAGATAATAAAGCATGACAAGATGAAAGCAGCCAGTGGCATTTTGTGAATCCTTAAGGGAAGCAACATCTCGAAGCAAATAAATATTTGAAGCCTGGAAAGAAATAAGTACCTGTAGGATAACATTTAATCTGAGAATTTGCTTCTGGGGACATTCACAATGAAACACCACATGGAGTGATAAGAAGTGTCAGCTGCAACTTTTTAAAAAACTAACTGCTAACAGCCAAGTATGGATCAGAGTAAGAGTACACATCAAGTTGTAGGCTGCAGTGCAAGGGACTATAACATTCCCTGTAAGCATTCTAGCAGGTGCTTGCAGGGAAGGCCATGTAGAAGCCTAAGGAAAAAAATCCTCCCAAGGCAACATCATCACCTACTGTCGTCACAGATATGCCAAGATATCTCTGCCTATTTCCATTGTGAGGGGAAAAAAAGGCCTCAAATTTTAGGGGAAACAGCAAGAGATACTAGATTGAGAGTAATGGTAGAAACCTATCATAGCTGGGTAGGAGGGGGGAAGCATTCTACATGGGGAGGGCAGAGATATGTGCTAGATCTAGCACTGCATACAGAAAAGGGCAGACACTTGAGATCCAGGTTTATAACAGAGGCAGTGAACACCTGAAATAAATCCTCTCCTACCCACCACTCGAAGTGTTGAGAACAAATAATAGTCAGGCATATGAGGCAGACAAGTGCAAACAAAGGAGCTAAAGCTAAGCAAGGTGCAGGTGTTCAAAAAATAAAAACTCACTTGCACGTGGATCCATGGAACAACATGGCACAACACATCACCATGGCAACTGGAGTTCTAGTTCACTGGTAATAAGCATAACCACAGCAAACTCCAAGTACAGCCCAGTTTCTGATTAGACCAACACCAAACTCAACCTAGAAGCCAGGCAGGAAAAAAAAATATGCATTTGCAAATCTCCCATTTTTTTCTTGGGCAGACAGTAGAAAGTGGTAGAAGATAGGCAGAATCAGAATCCCAGAGGAGAAGGAAGAACGAAATAGCAGAGAAATAGAGGCTGGGATATTTTCAAAATCAGTCACAGGCATCCAGCTGCAGACCTAAGATGCTTAGAGAACACCAAAAATAATTAAACTGGAGAAACAAAACCCTCCAAAACAGAACAGACATGTCCTTCAATCTGTTGAAAACAAACAAAACCAGGGGGGGGGGGACGAAAGCAATCCAAGAGTCATCCTTAGAGGGACAATGAAGATGTACAGAAGACATCTTAACAGAAACCACGGAAGGAGGATAACAATGACATTGCATTTTAGAAAATGGTGCTGGGGATTAAACCCAAGGCCTTGTTCATGCCAACAAGTAGTCCAGCTGACCTACATCTAAAATGGCATATTTTAAGCAGCAAAGAAAAGACATCCTTAAAAGATGGGAGGGAAATAAATTTTCACTAACAGAGAGAGAAGAAGCAGGCCATTTATGGATATGACGAGTGGTATGTGCATGAAAAGAGAAAAACACAGTAGCATTGCATTCTTAGAAAGCAGCTCCTATAGGTATCATTACCTTACAAGGAAAAGCTGATGTTATTTAGAGTAAATCCAAATCACATTAGCAAGGCTTAGTTATGAAATGCTGGACTTGGCTTAGATGAACTCCCTGATTTTTAAATTTTAAGGAACTAGATGTTACTCTTCTTGTGTGGTTAACCTGGGAACAGGCATTTTTGTATGTCATATGAAAATGTCTATTTTAAGTTAAATATATAAATATATTTAAGGGATATTTGAACAGTTGCCTGTATATAGTAACTATGGTTGATTACAGTCAACCTATAGAACCCCAACCATCTAGTTATAAGCTAATGTCTATATGTTAAGAAATGTTAATCAAGAGCTAAGTTGATTGAATGGTAGAAAAAACAGTTCCAATTTCAGAATTATGTTTATAAACTTGCTCTTTCAACTTTTTGTTTCATCTCATAAATGAAAGATCCTAAACATTCAAATTTAATTTTGACAAATAAACAGTTACTCTCTCTGCTTTTAAATTTTTAAGTAAAATATTAGAATAAATTTAGATTTGATACTTTTGAAGTTATCATGATGCTACTTATAAGGATAAGGATGTTTACAAATCATGACCAAGCTGGGCAATCTGGAGCGTTGAGTCAGGACTAATACCCTCCTGTGCATTAACTCAATTATAACATGATAATATACTTTAGAAGTAGCCTAGACTAAGGAGTAAATTTTAAGTTTGAGTAGGCATTAGAATTGCTTAGAATCTGGCTTATTCGATGGTTTATTGGGTTCTTCCCCTCAGGTTTCTGATTCAGCAGATTGGGCCAGAGACTTGAGAGTTTACATGTATCACAGGTTCCCAGGTAAGTGTTACACCCTCCTGAGCAAGCTAGTTCTGCTACCAGTTCACTCTGGGATCGACCGTACCACCTTCATTTCTATTTATTTATTTGGAAGGAGAGAGGGAGAGAGGAGAGAGAGAGAGAGAGAGAGAGAGAGAGAATGTTCACAGGTGTGGGTACATGTTAATTTGTGTACAGTGGGTGCATGTATGAAGAGATGAAGTTAATGCTAAATGTCTTTCTCAATCACTTGCCATTTTACTTATTAAGGCAGAGACTCTAGTTGAACATGGAGCTTGCCAATTCTAGCCAGTCTAGCTGGGCAGCTTGCTAGACGAGATGATCACTTGTCTCTGTTTCATGAGGGTTATGATTATAGGTGGCTGACCATGCCTGACTGGCTTTTACATGTATGCTGGGGATCTGAACTCCAGTCCTCTTGCTTGCATAGCAAATGCTTTACCTGTTGCACCATCTCCCAGCCTCCACCTTAATTTTTTGATGTGTAAAATGGAGTGATAGATCCTATGGAGTAATGATTAAGAGTGGGATTGTTACTAGATTCCCAGCAAGTATTTGTCACAGTATATGGAACATGGGTGTATCAAACAAATCAAGACTGTTGATGCTATTCAGAGTATATGATAATGAAAGTAATAAGTGTTGTGCTGCCTCATTACATTTATATCTGCATACACATTGAATGAATAAATAAATAGGTTGTATTTCCATTCTGATTACACCTAGGAAAGATGTTCTTTAAATGACAAGTGATTTGTTTCAATTCTGTCTCTTATGGGGAATCATTATTTTGCAAAACAAAAATTGGCCAGCCACTTGAGTGCCTTTGTGCTCAGACAAAAATATACTGGTACAAAGACACATGCTTATAAATGTGCATGCTGTAAAATAAATTAAATATAGCTACTTCACTTCCTTTCTTGCTCCTGCCCTTTTTGCCTCCAGCTTCTACCTGAGACTGCAGTCACTTTCCTCTATTCCTGATCCTTTGCCATTTCCAAGGGGCACATCTTGCCTCAGTATTTGCAACAAAGGGAGTTCACAATGTGTGGGCTCTGTAGTATTTGGGGTGTTGTAAATTCTTATGACTGAAGAAAGAATGACAAGTGTCACTGAGGAGTTCAGGGTCATTTCCTGGCCAGTAATGCCTTTGAAGTTGAATGATATTATAAGACAGAGGTTTTTGAATTATAAAGAATCTTAATCACATAGGAAAATTGTCTTTGGAATATTTTCTTTCAACAATACATTTGCTGCTTCAGAGAAACTCATTTCCACAAAATGATGTTATAATTTTAATACATTTATTTCCCTGATGTTGTAGGTACCCATGAAGATACAATTTTATTCTTGGTCTTATTTATTCCATTCTGCAAATTAGACTGCTTGCCTTGAGCTGTTCTATACAAATGTTTTTATTCCTAACACTCATTGTCTTAGAGAAGCAATTATATACTGATTGGAGAAAACAATATAAAGTTGCTATGAATGAGATGGGGGAGTTTTACCCTCCTGCTTTCTTTGCAACAGGCCTTCTCCATTTAAAGAGTCTGAGAATTCCCATTAAGCTAACTTCTAGATATAAAGTCACTGGTCTGGAGGAAAGAAGATTTTGTCTAAATTCAGCTTTCCTAAATAATTCCATTCACTTGAGTTTGAAGAAACTAGGCTCATGTTAAAATGGAGACTTGATTATTATGAAAATGTTATGCAAGTGGAGTGACAGATTTATTATTATTTATGACAAGAAAGATACTGCTCAAAGTTTATGAAAAAAGAAATGCCAGGAGGGTAGTGTAGTGGGGAGCCATTCCAGCCTTGGCCTGGAAGTTCCAACCCCCACTGAGGCTTCGGTAATGGTCACGCCTACAAGGTGGGGCTGAGAGAGGACACCAAAGACCCAGGATCCAAATGAAAGGGATCTCTTGGTGCCAGGACCCTGGATGCTGGAGGTAGACCAAGCAGAGTTCTCCAGAGAACACCGCCAGACTGTGCCATACCTTTGCCAGACCCTACAACCTACCTATCCCTTAATTTGTAAGTTACCCCACAAAATAAACCTACCTTTTAACTACGTGGAGTGGCCTTAATAATTTCACCAATAGGGTAAGGATGGCAACTCAGTTGGTAAATGTGTAGCTTGAAAGCATGGAGACCTGAGGGCCTGGATTTTTTAGTTTCATGTTCAGAATCCAATTTTAAAAAATACCAATAATATGAAGATAAAGAAGAAGAAAGAAGGAGAAGGAAGGAGAAGCAGCAGCAGTAGCAGCCAGGCCTGGTGGCACATGTCTTCAATCCCAGCACTCAGGAGGAAGTAGCAGGAGCCTCTCCGTGAGTTTGAGACAACTAGCTCCAGGAGAGCTAGGACTACACAGAAAAAAAAAAAAAAAAAAAAAAGCCAAGAATAAACCCTGTATCACCATTGGTGGAGAGGCCAAGATAGGTGGACCCTTGCACTACCTGAGTTCCAGACCAGTGAGAGACCCTGTCTCAAAGAATAAGTGAGACAACAGCAGAGGTCGTCCCATTCTCTCTCTCTCTCTCTCTCTCTCTCTCTCTCTCTCTCTCTCTCTCTCTCTCACCATAAATACTTAATTATGCATATATTAGAAGGTAAAGTTTATTTACTAGTTCCATATACCTAAGTAGCATGTATGTTATAACTTAGAGACATTTTTTTGTACCTTTGGTCACAGGTTTAAATATAACTCACAAACGTTGATTTACATTCACACACATATGTACACAATCTATGGAATCCCAAATGAAACAAATCATAACTGTGCTCACTAGGGAACAGCATGCTTGTGATTTAGCTACAGTTCTGAAATGAGCTCATTGTATCTAAAGCACAGTTCCTGTTTCCAAATGGATATGTTGATGTGATTGACCTACCTGAATGAAGTAGCTCACATTATTAACTCTATTAATACATTTTACAGATACATATTACTAAGCTCTTGGCCCCAGAGTCTTTCAGAATTCTAGTGACAAGTCAGAGTCTATGTTATTTGTTTTGTCCAGGTGTCCTTCGTGGTGTCATTATTGTCATGAATATGTTTGATTTGGCTTTGGGAGAAGATATTGTTCTATTTCTCTACATGTCTGTAGTTGAAACCTCCAAGCAACTTCAAAGATGTCCTTTGTCCCAAAGGATTGAAAGATGAGAAGACCATGTCAGGTAAAGTGAATGGGGACAGGTGCCTTGAGGATAGTTTCTAGCAGCAAAGAATGCTTACAGAGAGTGAATGGGACAGAGAGAGAAAAACTTGGGGGCTTGCCTTGAAACTGTGACTACTTGTCATGCTATAAAATCAAAAGAAAAAAGAAAATCAGCAACAAGGACCAAGGAAGTGGAGGTTGTTGTTGGTAACACACATTCTGATTATTCTGAGGATGATACGGAAAGTTGGGTAGAAATACAATGGCAAATTTGAGCATCAAGAGCTTTGTTATTTTCTTAATTAAGAGACTTTCGCACCAAACTACTCACTGTTGAGAAACAAGGAACATCTGGACTCCCCAAGCAGGCTTTCATCTCTGTCTTAGAAGCACAGGAAAAGGCCTAGAGCAGGCTTGGAAATCATCTGTGCTTTTGGTTAAAAGCAAACAAGCATACAAGAAAGCCTCATGCAGGATCTAGCCAAGAGTTTTCTTACAGACCAGTGAAAATAGTATTTATTTTTAAAGGAATGTTTGAAAATCTCTTCATGGTGTGAGCAGTTTCTCCTATGGAAACCTATACTCTAGAAACTTCCAGTCAAGACTAAGGAAGAGGCTGGGCAAGGTGGGGCATGCTCTAATCCAGCACCTGGGGATCAGTGACAGAGGCAGGTGGATCTCTATGAGTTTGAAGCCAGTCTAGTCTATATAGTGAGTTTCAGGCCAGCTTGTCTAAAATAAATAAAACAACAAATAAATATATCAAGGACTAATTTTCTATGGCACCTGATTTCTCCAAAATTTCTAGAAGAAACAAAGTTTATGTAAAGTCTTAGTCATTTCTCAAACACATCTTAAAAGAAGCTTCCAGATATATTCTTCAATGCTTTCAAACTCATTTAAAAAGTCTTCCATTTTCTTTTATTTGTTTGTGGGGGACATTGCAGGTTTGGAGCTGCAGGTTTGGAGCATGTGCATGCCAGGCCTGACACCGGTGGGTGTCAGAAGACAACCTTCAGGAACCAGCTTTCTCCTTCCACCATGTAGAATCTAAGGATGGGACTCATGTCATTGGGCTTGGAGGCAAGTGCTTTTACTCACTGAACCAGACCCTAGTTCTTTACATTTTTCCCCCATTTGTTTCTTTAGTGGTTTTTTAATTTCATTTTTTTGAGGTTATAATAAAATTATAGCATTTCTTCTTTCCCTTTTCTCCCTCCAAACCTTTCCATATCCCTTTCCTCACTCTTTTTCAAATTCAGGACCTCTCTGTTCACTAATTGTTATTGTATGTGTATATGTATATATGTAAATATAATCTGCTTAATTCATCTAATGTTACTTCTATGTTTGTTTTCAGGGCTGACCATTTGGCACTGGACAATCAATTGGTGTGCTCTTCCCTAGGGAAGACCATCTCTCCTGCTCACAGCTTTTCTTAGCTGCCTGTAGTTCTTTCTGTGGGGTTGAGGTCTTGTGGACTTTTCCCTGTCCTATTTGGCATGTCTATTGGTGTTCGCCTTGTTTAGCCCATGTTTGGGCTCATGTTGGTGAGACTCTACGTGTGTAGTTTTGGTGTTATGGGGAGACACAATCCCACAGCAAACAGCGAATTCCTTGGTCCTATGGTTCTTACAATCTTGCTGCCCACCCTTTTTCAGTATTCCCTGAGCCTTAGGAGTGGGAGTGTTTTGTAGATGCATCCACTTGAGACTCTGTTCTAAAATACCACAAGGAATCGTACTATTAACTATTTACTCCTGCTCCCCCACAAACCCCCTGTAATACATGCAATTCCACGGATACATAAACATATATATATTTAATGGACTTTTCTCACCTGGACTGACAGTTCTCCTTTACATTAAAAAAAAGTGTCACACAAAATTTCAAAGACTAAATCTCATTAATCACATTAAAATAGTCCTTGCCCTTTTAAAAGATTATTTTGAAATTCAGAGAGGCAACTTAAAGTGAACTACCCTTTTCTGTACTCCCTAAGTTTTGGAATTAAGATCAACATAAGTTGGGGGCTGGAGAGATGGCTCAGAGGCTAAGAGCACTGGCTGCTCTTCCAGAGGTGCTGAGTTCAATTCCCGGCAACCACATGGTGGCTCACAATCATCTAAAATGGGATCTGATGTCATCTTCTGGAGTGTCAAAGACAAAACACCCACGGATACATAAAATACATAAATAGATCTTAAAACAAAGAATGTTTTTTTTTTGTTTTTTTTTGTTTTTTTTTTTTAAGACCTAAATAAGTAAGCCTCTTTCTTATGCTTAGCTGTTGAGACTAAGTATGGTGTAAAGTACCATTAGAACATTTTACTCAGGACATCAGTGTTTGATCTCTAGAGTCTGTGGTTAAGGATGCATAGTACTAAACTTGAAGGGTAGTCAGCTATGATGCAATAGATTGCTTCTCCTTAATTTGACAACCTCTGTGTAAAGTTGTAAAGCATAGACATGCACTTCCCTAAGCACTCAAAATATTAACACCTTTAAACTTTCAATAAATATAATGCTGCCCAGTAAAAAGCCATCTTGAAAAAGACAATTTCAAGGCAGAGACAGGTACATCTCTGTGAGTTCTAGATCAGCCTAGTTTACAAAGTGGATTCCAGGACAGCTAGTGCTATACAGAGAAACACCGTCTCAAAAAACCAAAGGGAAAAAAATAGAAAAGAAAAAGAAAATTTCTTATAGTTACTATTGTTTCTCTACGTGTTAAGAATATTATTTTGAGCTCTGTTACTTTTGTTTATGGTGCATTTGTTTAACTCTGTGAAGCTGTGTTACTGTGCCTGTCTAAAACACCTGATGGTCTAATAAAAACCTGAATGGCCAATAGAAATCAGGAGAAAGGATAGTTGGGGCTGGCAGGCAGAGAATATATAGAAAGAGAAGAAAACAGATGGAGGAGAAGAAAAGGAAGTAGCCAGAGAAGGAGGAGGACTCCAGGGGCCAGCCACCCAGCTACACAACAAGCCATGGAGAAAGAGTAAGATTTACAGAAGTAAAACAACGGGAAAAGCCCAGAGGCAAAAGGTAGATGGGATAATTTCAGTCAAGAAAAGCTGGCAAGAAACTAAGCCAAGCTAAGGTTGGGCAATCATAATTAAGAATAAGCCTCTGTGTGTGATTTATTTGTAGCTGGATGGCAGGCCCCCAAAAGAGCCAAAAAACAAACAACATCTAAGGAATGGCTGTGGTGGTCAGAAGTAGCTTATGAATAGCTAGTTTCAAATAAAAATGTTCTTTTCTTTGCTTTTTTGGCTTTTGAAATAGGGTCTCTACATAGCCCTGGCTGTCCTGAAACTCCCTCTGTAGACCAGGATGGCTTTGAACTCAAAGAGATCCCCCTACTTCTACCTCTGAAGTGCTGGGATTAAGGATTTTTTTTTTTTTTTGAGCTGAGGATCGAACCCAGGGCCTTGCGCTTGCTAGGCGAGTGCTCTACCACTGAGCTAAATCCCCAACCCAGGATTTCATTTCTTAACCTTCAGTCTGGAGGCAGTATGTGAAATTGGCAGGTTGGCAATCTCTCGAGATTTTTTTTTTTTTTTTTTTTTTAATAAGGGATTTCAACTTGGATCAGGGAATTTAATAATTTGTTATGGAAGAGTTAAAACAAATTAGTCTTTTCAATTGGGAAATTTGTAAATTAGATCTAAAAAGATTCCTCAGGTCTTCTAATGATTCTTAATAAAACTAGGCCTCTTGAAAAGCCTGTAGTCTTTCTGTGGCTTCTAGATAATGAAGGTGAAGCATGGTCCCCTTTGTTTCTAATTGAGGAAAGGCACAAACTTTCTACATTTCTTGGAACTGTTTATATTTATATTATTCTTGTTTTGTGTCCCTTATTGTGCCACCAGTTCTGAGTTTAGATAAATAAAACAACTTCCTTATCTGTTGGTTAGAATCACTTCTCATTCTGCTTGTTTGAGAATTTTATATATATATTACACACACACACACACACACACACACACACACACACACACACACACACACACACACATTTTACAAGGCAGGGTTTCTCTGTGTATCCTTAGCTGTCCTGAAACTCACTCTGTAGACCAGCCTAGGCTTGAACACCCGGAGACCCACCTGCCTCTGCCTTCTTAGTGCTGGGATTAAAGGTGTGTGCCACCACGCTTGGTCTTATCTGGGAATTTTAAACAACAGCTATTAGAGATGCCACTATCCTTTGATTTCAGTAGTGTGTGTGTGTGTGTGTGTGTGTGTGTGTGTGTGTGTGTGTGTGTGATTTCTATGTATTTCTAGGGCTGATCACTTGGCATTGGATAACCATTTAGGGGACTAATCTTTGGTTCATCTAATGTCTTGGTCTTGACTTGTTTCCCTTTCTCAGGAACAGCTGCCTGAGACCTGGTTCTGAATACTGTGATTTCCTTTACTGGGTCTTTAATTTTTCTCTTCTTTCCATTCTTCTTCCTTTTCCTTTCCCCCTTTTCCTTCTCTTTCCTTTTCTTGTGATATTGGGTATTGAACCCTGGGCCCCATTCATCCAGTGCTAAACAAGTGCTCTGTTATTCTATCTTGCGCCCATTTTTTAAAGAACATAATTCTTTATTGATTCTTTGGGAATTTCACACCATGTGCCCCAATCCTGCTCACCACCCTATCCCCCCACATCTGCCCCTCGCCACTGCAGCATCCCTCCATCTAAATGAAACTCCCCCCTCAAATAATTAAAAACAAAATAAACAACAACAACAACAACAACAACAACAACAACAACAACAATCACTTGCTCCTGCATCTTTCCTGTCTCTCCAACACTGCTTCATTTGACCTAGTAGCACTGGGAGCTGTGGTGTGTCTAGTCAGCCCCACCTTCAAATATTCATTGCAATGAGTCATTCATTGGTCTGGTTAAATGCCTGACACACTGTCATCACTGGACCACCACCAAAACTTCTCTCTGTGATATTCTGCTGTTGCCCTGAGTCATGGAGATCCTGTGGCTATGGTTCTGCAGGACCAGTCTGTTCATGCACTCCAGCAGGTCAAAGATGGGGTAGATGTTGGGATAGACTGACCCAAATCCCAGGATGTTGGGTCTGGGTGGTAGCTGAGTTTATTAATCTGGGCCACTAGGATTACCCCAGGTGTGGAAGCAGATCTCCTGGGCCCATGGTGAGGGGTGGGGCCATCTCTCCAGAATGGGGTTGGGGAGCAGCTCTCCCCTGAGGGGCAGGGACAGCTCTCCTGCTGCTGTGTCCATTGAGGGGCAGGGCCAGCTATCCCAGGACCAGTGAAAGGCAAGACACTCAAGATTCTTCTTCCTCTGCCTCCCCAGGGCTGGGCTCACAGGCATGAACCACTGTATCTGGCTTTCCTCTTCTTTTCATGAGGTTTGAGGGATATCAGGTATGTTTCAGTATATAAAGATTTCCCGTTTTAGATTTTTTTATGACATCTAAGAATAGCTTATGTTTATCGTTTAATTAATACTTTACTTAAATAGTATATGCTATAATTTTCAACCACATTAAATAAGAATACATTTCTTATCTTGATTTCTTGCTTATTTCTAGCATATGATCAAGTACTTTTTTGCATGTCTATCTTTTTAAAAAGTAAACAAACCTCCTTAATTATAGAATACGATTATACAGCAAAACAATTTAATTTAATTCTTTCCTTCAGGTTCAGTATTTACTGACTTTTCTGTCTTAATCATTTGAGATTAACAAAACACCTTGAACTAATTTAAAAGAGCACACATTTATTTTTCATACTTCTGGAAGTTGGGTCATCTAAAACCATGGTACTGGTCGTTTTGGAGCCTGGTGAGGTTCCCTGCTCACATGGAACCTTCATAACTACATGCTCACATGTTGGAAGCAGACAAGGTCAACTGGCCTTCTTTTCTAAGAGAAGTCACTCCATTTATGAGGGCAGAGTCCTCATGTCCTAATTGTCTTCTAAACATCCTACCTCTTAATAGCATCACCTGGGGCCAGTTTCAATAGATGAATGATGAACTGGAGACACACAAGTTACACTGAAGTGACAAAGTAACTAGCAAGGAGCAAGTGTAATGGAGGAAGAGTTCACTGTTTGGCTCACAGTTTGAGGGAACACAGTCCATCACAGCTGGGGAGTCAAGGGCAGCAAGAGTGTGAACTGTTGTTCACATTGCCCCCATAGTCAGGAATCCCAAGGAGATGGATGCTTTCTCCTTTCTTTGGATGTCTGGGGCCCTATTCCTTGGAATTGTGCTGCCCATATTACTGTAGGTCTTCGTCAATTAGCCTAATTGGGATAATCCCTCACGTGTATGCCTAATGGTTTGTCTTCTTGGTGAGTCTTGACCCTGTCAGGCTGACATTCAAGGTTACCTGTGCATATCCATAGGAGTTACCATATGGATCAATCTTTGAAATGGAAATGGAGCTTCTACTTTACATATCCCCAAACATCACTAGAACCATGTTTGCATATTAAATGTTTCAGTCAAGGCCCTGGGATAGAGGAGATGACACTATAAGCTGGAAGTTTTGAGAAGTGTGTGGCAGAGGTCTGTCACGGCTTGTGAAAGTGTGCACAGAACACTATCCATTTACTCATCTTGCTCATGCAGATGTAACAAAAAGTTAGCGAAGTAGCAAAGTACATCCATCAGGTGGGGCCAGACTGTAAAAGGAAAATATAACTCCAACAGATGACTTTAAAATCTAAGAAGAGAGAGGGTGGGAGTGGAGAGAAACCTGTCTGTGGTTTTGTGAATTGCCTGTGTGTATGCTTCTTCTGGTCTAACTAGAGGCCCACTCATGCAGACATAGTCATCTGACAATTCCAAAAGGAATATGGGGTCCCAGATGGCCTTATTACCATGCTCTGCATTTGATATAAACTTGGTTGGAGTGCAATGGCAAGCTTGTACATGGCTATTCCTCCTGTGGTGGCTACACAGGACTTCTGCCAAGTATGTTTTAGGAGTCCAGGAGAGGAAGACAGGAGATTACACTTTCAGGCCTTTTCTCTGAAATGGAAACACCATCCCTGTTATGTTCTGTTAATAAAGGCAGTTAGTTAACAAGGCCAGCTAAGAGTTAAGAAAGTAAAAACAAATCTCAAATTTCTTCTTAGTAGGAGCAACTGATTTATCAAGTTGCAAACTGTGGAGACACAAGAAGCTGTAATAATCTAGAGCTGTTGTCTACAATGGTCTAGGCAAATTATGCAAGTGGAAATAATAGATGGTGCTTAATCAATGGTCCTGTATTATTTTAAATTTTAGCCGGGCGGTGGTGGTGCACACCTTTAATCCCAGCACTTGGGAGGCAGAGCTAGGCGGTATTCATAACATTCCTTTAGACCGGGCATTATCTTCTAGCATGTCTGTGTATCTGTGCACCTGTTATAAGTGTGTGTACACATCAGTAGCCAGGATGAGAAGATGTTGCTGGATCCAGTGCTGTTCTATTGTCGTGACTGCTGCCACACACATGTTCTACTGGGAGCTGTATTGTAACACACTAGAAACTTCTAGTTAAAGACACTTGAAGATGGGTGGCTGAAGACTTTTGTTTTCCTTAACCTCAAGGTACCTCACAACGAGACACTTTTGTAAGACCAAGAAGCAAAAACAACACTGTTGTCATGAAAACAATGAACTATTACTGCAACTAATTTTTGTAAGGCAAAAAGAGGATGGATGGTCTTCAGCAAAGGAGAGAGAATAAGGAAGTGGTTCACTAGAGAGAGGGAGGGCGGCTGCAGCAGGGCAGAGTCCAGAATGCTGAAGGGACAAGACTGAGAAGATCTGCAGAACAGCAGACTGCTTCCTGGCACGTCCCTTTATGCGCCCCCTTTGTCTGGGTTTCCTGATGTTAGCTGTAATAATGAAGCCTTAGCCTCTGAAAAACACCTACAAAATTCTCTTTAACAAGAGCTAAACAGAATATTTACACAATACACAGGTGCCAACGCCCAGAGGGAGATTCCCCCACTGTGGCATGCAGCACCTCATTCACTGTTCCTTCTCCTTCTTTTTGAACTAGGCTTGAAATTTTGCATCAACGCTCCATTAGCCTTTCTCTTAGCTGCTAGGCAGACACCTGTACAGGCCTAATCCACACTGCAAGAAAGCTGCCAGTGGGCTGCAGGGATGACATAGTGGTTAAGAACATGTTCTTGCCAAGGACCTAGATTCTAGTCTCAGAATTCACATGATGGCTCACATCCATATATACACCCAGTTCCAACATATCCCAATAGGCATGCATGCATTGCAGTGCACATACACACATGTAGGCAAAAAAATCCATACACATAAAATCAAAGAAATCTTTAAAAGCTTTAAAAATGCTGCTGTCTTTTGAACTGACTATTGTATGTCTCAAATTTTTTATTCATTTATTTATTTTGTCCCAACTAAAACTCTCCAGAGAGACTTACAAGGTGCCAGCCAAGGTCACTGAGTCAGTCTGAGTCATTACTTTAAGTGATATTATGGTTTGATTGTGAAATGTCCCCTAGAGGCTCTTGGATTTGAACACTTGCAGCTCACAGTACTGTTTTCCAAAGTTGTGGGACCTTTAAGAGGTAAGACCTTGTTGGAGGAATTGGTTGCTGGGGGGTGGGGAGGGCTAATGCATTAGAGCCTCATCCAAGTTTTCTCTCTACTGCCAGATCAGCCACCTATGATATGGGTAAGCTGCTTAATATTCCTGCTGCCGTGGGCAGTATCCGCTCCTGCCATCATGAATGCAGCCATGAAACTGAGAGCAGAAACAAATTCTGCCTCCCTTAAGTTGCTTTTATCCAGCATTCTTTACCAACAGTGAGAAAAATAACTCACATAGGAGAAATAGACTAAACCAGGCAATAGTAAATCTAATGTGTCCAGAAGTATTTGTCTCCATTGTCTTCACTTCTTAAATATGTGATCTATGATCTTAAATTGAGAACATTCAAAAATGTGTCCACCTCTATAAATGCTTTCCTGTGTAAAATATAGAGGCTCCTCAATAGAAAAAAACCAAATGGACAAAGAAAACCCATACATTGATTGTTCATCTGGTGACACCACTGCTTTTCATGTAACCCCTGGTGCTCTCCTTAGTTGCTACAATTAAGGAATCTTTCTCCATCCACTTTCTCTATTGGCTTTGAACCCACCAAGTCACAAACATTGTGTTCCTAGTAATGAGAAAGATCAAACAGGAAAAGAGAGATGGAAGAAAGAATCTAAAGCATTGAAGATATGACAGAAGAAATAGATATATCAGTTAAAGAAAATGCTAAATCTAAAAAATTCCTGACACAAAACATCCAGGAAACCTGGTATGCCATGAAAAGACCAAACCTAAGAATAATAGGAAAGAAAAGAAGGAGAGGAACCCCAGCTGAAAGGCCCAGAAATTATTTTCAACAAAATCATAGAAGAAAATGTTCCTAACATAAAGAAGGAGATTCCTATAAAGGTACAAGAGGTTTACAGAACACTAATAGATTGGACCAAAAAATAAAATTCCCTTGTCACATAATAATCAAAACACTAAACATACAGAAAAAAGAAAGAATATTAAAAGCTACAAAGGAAATCTAAAGAATAATTAGATCATACTTCAAAAACCTGTACTCCTCACAATTGGAAGATCTAAAAGAAATGAATAATTTTCTTGATAAATACGACTTACCAAAGTTAAATCAAGATCAGATAAACAATTTAAATAGGCTTATAACCCCTAAGGAAATAGAAACAGTCATTAAAAGTCTCCCAACCAAAAAAAGCCCAGGGCCAGATAGTTTTAGTGGAGAATTCTACCAAACTTGCAAAGAAGAGCTAATATCAATACTCCTCAAATTATTTTAAAAAATAGAAACAGAAGGAACATTGCCAAATTGATTTTATGAGGCCACAGTCACCCCTGCTACCCAAACCACACAGAGATTCAACAAAGAAAGAGAATTGAACTACAGATCAATTTCCTTTATGAACACTGATGCAAAAATACACAATAAAATACTCACAAACCAAACCTAAGAACACATCAAAAAGGTCATCCACCATGACCACGTAGCCTTCATCCCAAAGATGTAGGGATGGTTCAACATACAAAAATATGTTAATGAAATCTACCATATAAACAAACTGAAAGAAAAAAACCCCCACATGATCATATCATTGGTTGCTGAAAAAGCCTTTGACAAAAATCCAACACTCATTCATGACGTAAGTCTTGAAGAAACCAGAGATACAAGGAACACACCTAATCATAATAAAGGCAATTTACAACAGGCCTATAGCTAGCATCAGATTAAATGGAGAGAAACTCAAAGCAATTCTACCAAAATCAGGAACAAGACAAGAATGCCCACTCTCTGCATATCTATTTAATGTGGGACTGAAAGTTCTACCTAGAGCAAAAAGAGAACAAAAGGAGGTCAAAGGGATACAAATTGAAAAAGAAGAAGAAGTTAAAGTGTATTTATTTGCAGATAATAAGACAGTATTGTATTTATTTGCAGATAATAAGACAGTATACATAAACAAAGCCAAAAATTCTACCAGGGGACTCCTACAGCTGATAAACACTTTCAGCAATGTGGCTGGATAGAAGATTAACTAAAAGAAAATCACTAAGCTTCCTATATACAAATGACAAATGGCTGGTAAAGGAACAGGTAAACAAACACTCTTCACAATAGCTACAAATAATATAAAGTTTCACTGGGTAACTCTAGCCAAGCAAGTGAAAGACCAGTATGACAAGAACTTTATGTCTTCAAAGAAAGAAGTTGAAGAAGATATCATAAGATGGAAAGATCCCCCATGCTTATGGATTGGCAGAATTAACATAGGAAAAACTGCCATCTTACCAAAAGCAATCTACAGATTTGATCCAATCCCTATCAACATCTCAACACAATTTTTTACTGACCTAGAAGGAACAATACTCAACTTCATATTGAAAAACAAAAAACTCAGGATAGCTAAAACGATCCTGTACAGTAAAAGAACTTCTGAAAGTGACACTGTCCCTGATTTCAAGTTCTACTACACAGATATAGTAATAAAAACCACATGGTATTGACATAAAAATAGACACATTGATCAACGGAACCGAATCAAAGACTTAGACATAAATCCACATACTTATCTATGGATACCTGATTTTTTTTTTTTTAATAAAGAATCCAGAAATATACAATGGAAAAAAGAAAATATCTTCAACAAATGGTGCTGGTCTAATTGGATATTAGCATGTAGAAAGAATGCAAATAGATCCTTATCTATCACCCTGCACAAACTCAGGTCAATGGGTCAAAGACCTCAATATAAACCCAGATACACTGAACCTGATAGAAGAGAAAGTATGGAATAGCTTTGAACACATTGGCACAAGAGACAACTTCCTGAACAGAACACCAATAGCACAGGCATTAAGATCAACAATTTATCAATGAGACCTCATGAAACTGAAAAGCTTCTGTAAGGCAAAAGATACTGTCAACAGGACAAAATGGCAGCTTTTAAGTGGGAAAATATTTTTACCAACCCCACATCTGACACAGGGCTAATACCAAAATATATAAAGAACTCAAGAAACTAGACATCAACAAACTAAATAATCCGATTAAAAAATGGAGTACAGATCCAGAGGATTCTCAATAGAGGAATCTTAAATGGCTGAGAAGCACTTAAAGAAATGTTCAGCATCCTTAGCCATCAGGGAAATGCAAATCAAACTGACTCTGAGATTCCATCTTATATCTGTAAGAATGGCTAAGATTAAAAACAAGGGACAGCTCATGCTGGTGAGGATGTGGAACAAGGGGAACACTCCTCTACTATTGATAGGAGTGCAAACTTGAATAGCCACTGTGGAAGTCAATATGGCTAGTTTTCAGAAAACTGGGAATTGATTTATCTCAAGATCCAGCTATACCACTCCTGGGCATATACCCATAGGATGCTCCATCCTGCCACAATAACACTTGCTCAATTATGTTTATAGAGGCTTTATTCATAACAGAAACAACCCAGATGTCCCTCAACCAAAGGACAATGAAATAAAAATGTGGTGCATTTATTTACACAATGGAGGTTTACTCAGCTGTTAAAAACAAAAACATGAAATTTACAGGCAAATGGATGGAACTAAAAAAAATTGATACCTAGATGAGGTAACATAGACTCAGAAAAACAAACATGGTATGTACTCAATTATAAGTTAATATTAGCTATAAAGGATAATCGTGCTATAATCCATAGACCTAGAGAGTCTAAATAAGAAGGCTCAAGCAGGAGATGCACGGACCTCCCTGGGAAGGGGAACTAGAATAGGTTTTGCTGGTGGACTGGGGGCAGGTGCCGATGGGGACAGGAATGATTAGGTGAGGGGTGGGTGAAGGGAGAGAGTACTGGGAGAAATCACTGGAATGGGGGGGCACTTAGGGGATGACGTAGAAACCTAGGAATCCACAAAAATGACCCTAGCAGAAGACTCCTAGTAATGGAGGTTACAGAACCTGAACGGGCCATCTTCTATAACCAAACTGGTGTCTAGCATAATTGTCATCAGAGAGACTTTATCCAGCAACCAATGGAAGCAGATGCAGAGAGCCACAGCAAATCATTAGATGGAGTTCAGGGAATCCTGCAGAAGAAAGCAAGGAAGGATTATAGGAGCCAGAACAGTCAAGATACCACAAGGTAATGGCCCACATAATCAACTAACCAGCCCACAGGTGCTTACAGAGATTGAATTTAGGGAGCCTGTATGGGTCTCACCTAAGTTCTCTGTATATGTTATGAATGTGTAGTTTGGGGTGCCTGTGGTATGACTAACAGTGGGAGAAAGGCTGTCTCTGACTCTTTTGCCTGCTTTGGGGACCCTTTTCCTCCTACTGGGCTGCCTTGTCCAGCCTCAACACGAGTAAATGTTTCATAACTTGATATGCCATGTTTGGTGACTATCCTTGGGAGGCCTGATCTTTTCTGTAGAGAAAGGAGGAGGAGGAGTGGATCTCGGGGAGGGGGTTGTGGGAGGAGGCTTTGAGAAGAGAAGGGAGGGGAAATTGTGGTCGAGATGTAATATATGAGATGAAGATGCTTTACATATAAAACATTTTTCCCCCCTGAGGAAACTAAATTTTGCTTCTCCTCTTGAAGATTCTATTCTATGAAACAACTCTATTTCATGTCATCTGGTGACCACAGAATCAACTCTATACACACTTAGATCAGTTTGGTACAGAAACAGTTGAAGTTTGACCTTCCTTTTCTTGGCTCTCTGGCTCAAATCTCATCTGGGAAAACTACTCAGGCCCTGTATGTGAGAAATATGGAAACACAGGGACCAATTAATTCTTGGTGGAGAAACCCTTTTCAAGGATATAATGAATGAATGGCCAGGGCACAGAGGAGGCACAAAAAAAAAAAAAAAAAAAAAAAAAAGGAAGTCTTCAGAGAACCATTGCATATGCCTAACAGCAACTTTGAAATCTTCAAAAGGATGATGGGACTCCACAATGATGATGCCACATGGACTATGGTAAAGCCATTAACACCATGGGAAAATCGACTTTGGACTACAAACTGCTCAGGACAATTTTGAGATGACTGGCTGAGATGATACAGCCTGACAGACTACTTGAACAAGAACTTGAAACAAGCCCTGCACTTTCTCACTATGCAGCAGCTGGACAAATGATATAGGACTTGACAATTAACCCAAAAATAGAATTGAGGTTTAATAAAAGGAAAAAGGAGAATATAGATATGGGGTAGATCACTGAATCTACTCTAAAAAGAAAAAGAAGATATAAAAATGACAAAAGGTAGATTACTGAATCTGTTATGAAAAGAAAAATACTTTTAAAAAGGAACTACTTGTTTTAAACAGGATAAGTAATGAAAATTTTTTGTCTGAGTTTATCAAATGTTACTGGACTGGACATTGTTATATATAATGGAATTGTTTTCTCTGAATCTGTCAAATGTTAATGGACTAGACATCATTAATGTAATCTTGACTGTGTATATTGTATATACTTATTGGATATGATTTTTCTTGTATTAGTTATAAGCTTTTTAAAATTTTAGACAAAAACGGGAAATGTGGTGGGTATTGTGTTCCCTGAAATATTGTGTGTTCCCGAAATAAACATACCTGGGGTCAGAGAACAGACAGCCACTAGAACAAAGCCAAAAATGGTGGCTAGAAAATAGGAAGAGTAAGCCCTAACAGAAGTTGGGCGGTGCTGGCGTACACCTTTAATCCCAGCACTTGGGAGGCAGAGCCAGGTGGATTTCTGAGTTCAAGGCCACTTTAGAAACAGCTAAGCATGGTGAACCACGCCTTTAATCCCAGAAACCCAACCTTTAATCCCAAAGAGTGGGGGCAGAAAGAGAAAAGTATATAAGGCGTGAGGACCAGGAATTAAAGGAGAAAAAAGCATGTGGTTAGTTAAGCATTTGGTTGGTTAAGCGTTCAGACTTTGGAGCAACACAGTTCAGCTGAGATTCATGTGGAGGAGGACTCAGAAGCTTCCAGCTTGAGGAAAAAGGATCACCTGAGGAACTAGCAAGGTGAGATAGCTGTGGCTTGTTCTGCTTCTCTGATCTTCCAGCATTCACCCCAATAACCTGCCTCAGGTTTGATTTCATTAACAAGTACCTTTTAAGATTCCTACTACAGGAGAATAAAAAGAGAAAGGCTTTGGACCAAATTCTAGAGAACACCAACTTTTAGAAATGGACCATGGAGAACTTGGCATGGAAGGGCCAGAGGATCAAAGGGAAGCTGGGGGCAATTACATGGCCACAGAAAGCAGAGTCTCTTAGTCAGTGTTCTATTTCTGGGAAAAGACACCATGACCATGGTAACTCTTATAAAGGAAAGCGTTTAATTGAGGCTTGCTTACAGTTTCAGAGGTTTAGCACACTATCAGAATGGTGAGAATCATAGTGGTATGCAGGCAGACACGATGCTGGAGGAGCTGAGAGTTCTATGTTTGGATCCTCAGGCAGCAGGAAAAGAGCCACTGGGCCTGGCTTGGACTTTTGACATCTCAAAGCTCCCAGTCACACACTTCCTCCAACAAGGCCATACTTAATCCAACAAGGGTATACCTCTTAATCCCTCTCAAGTAGTGCTACTCCCTGGTGACTAAGCATTCAAACATATGAGCCTAGAGGCACCATCTTTCTTATTCAAACCACCACACAGAGCAAGGGAGGTTTGCTTGGATGAGAGACAAATCAATGGACACTGTGAAAAGTCAGGGAAAGGTCACACGGTGTAGGGAATAAAGAGCCTTCAATACAAGTAGAAAGAAAAAGACCAAGTGACATTAATAATCAGTCCTGGCAGCTCTGGGAGAGTCGCCACATTAGAGAAGCTGGAGAAAGAATGGGAGGTAAATGAATGAAGAAAATGAATTATTGCCACAAAAGTAGTGATTGATTAAACATACATTTGTCTTTATACAGTTCTGAGGGCTATAGGGACAATATAAATCATACTGGGTTAAAATCAAGGAGTTAACACAGCTCTGGTCCCTTAGGTTCTGTAAGAGCCTTGCTTCTCCCAGATCCTAGAGGCTGCCCATGGTCCTTGGCTTGTAACCCCCATTACCCACGTGCAAAACCCAGCACGGTTGCATTTTGTATCATTCCTCCATAGCTGCCTTTTCCATCATAATTACACCTGGAAAGGTTTTCTGCTCTTACCAGTTCATGTAGTTTGGGCATAGTGTGGTATGCCTATAATCAATCCCAGCATTTGGGAGATAGAGGTAAGAGGATCAAGAGTTTGAAGCCATCTGTGGCTACATAGTGAGTTTTAAGCTAGCCTGGGCTACATAGCAAGATTGTTTCAAAACAAACAGAATTTTCATTCTTAGGTTAGATTGCTTCCCACCTGGTTTATAATCCAAGAGAAGCCTTCATTGCCATGACCTCATACTGATCACACCTGTGTGCAACGACCTTTTCTCTTGAAGGTAACAGTCTCAGTGATGGACATGCTGATGTGAGTATGTTCATGTTGGGCAGCATTAGCTTCTCAGCTAATGACAATGTGGAGAACTCTTGGGACATTTTTCCAGGGAGGGAAGAAATATGGAGTAGTTTGAAGATCTGTAAGGACACAGAGACCTATTTTTAGGAAGTGATCAAGAGGCTCTGCAGGGAGATAGACATCGAGGATGATGTTGTTCTGAGATTAATAATAGACACACTGGTTGTTTATTTTCCTGTGATGTTAATAGGTTAAGTTTTCATAGTGAGGACATGATTTCTCATGACATGTTAGATTGGGGCTAGGAGAGTGGCTTGTTCTTAACTCAAGTTCTTCTGGAAAGAACTCAGGATCTTGCTGAAGTACACCATTCAAATATTTGTTCTCTATGCCCCAAAATTAAATTGTGATTAAATAAAGTTAAATAAAAATTGAAATATGATTTATGAGCACTATATTTTGTCCTTTGAGCTATTCGCCTTCTAAATCCCTTCTACGGGGAAGCTAGAACTAATCACGTGCTTCAGAGCACACCATGCTCGATCTGAACAAACTGTTGACAAACTGAAGTGTAAGCAGCTGAGGGACTGAGTGTGGACTGGAACCTGAGTTCATAAACAGTCTTAGAAATCACTTCCTGCTCAAGTCAGGTGTGTGTTAGTGCATCTCCATTATATCTACCTATTATTGTCTATTAAGATGAAATGGAGTCATCAACCAGAGACAATAGCCTTCAAGGAAACCAAAGAATAGTTTCTATTAAACAAGATGTTCATATAGTAAAGCAATCTTTCCTTCCTTTTTAAGTTGATGATTCTTTTCCTAAACTGGTGTCAGATTTGATCTATGACTTTCCCTGAGCAGACAACAGTACTGAAATGTCAAAGAGACAAATATGACCTCTCTCTGAAATTCATCTGGAGAGCTCTCTTCTTGCAAAGCAGCCTTGGACTTTTCAGCTTTTCAGGCCAGAGTAGTCCTTCTCTGGGCCTGACCAAAAGGGGCCCACTGTGCTCTGCCCTTGGGCTCTTTGAACCTTTTAATAGATTCTAACTGCCCCAAGTTCATGCATATGAAATAAATTTAATGGCTGAACTAGTCCAGAACTCAGGCACTTCTATCTTCTTCCCCCCTCATCTCTTTTTTTTATTGAAGACTTTAACCTCATTAGTATTTCAAGGGAAAAAAAAACTGGATCTTGTCCATCATCTTGCTTGTTCCTTTCCTATTCCTGGCAAGCACAGCCTGAAGTTTCAATAGAGGAAGTGGGAAGGGACACACTGAGAGTCTGTGAAAGACCTTATTTACCATCAAAGTGAAAGTTTCCAGATACTCTCTCCCTGTTTTCTTATGCTTTTAAGTCTTTGATGAGGAATTAAGGACTCCAGCCAGGGCTATGGAGGTCCCTGTGAGAGTCCTCTCAGAAGAGACTGGCAGAATGCACTACAAGGTGTCCTGGAGTTGTTCACTAATTACAAATGATACCGAGGCATCGATGGAGGAGGCAGAAACCACAAACAGCATAATCATTTCTGCATGGACACTTCTGAGGGAAATATGAATTTCGCACAATTAAAATGAGTATCTTTCTGTAGCTTCCGTTCACAAAGCAATTATTAAAGCTCGTCTTTTAATGGCATTTCTTAAGGGCCTGACTCTCCCTGGCTCAATTGTAGGTCTTTAGAAGGTAGATTTCAAGTGTTGGTGAGCCTAAGAATCTGAGGACCTCACTGAAAGGATATAGGGTATAATGTCTCAGACAACTGAAAAAAGAATGGAGGGTAGACTTGGGAATGTTCGTTTTAACAGAACCTTAAGTGACTGTAGAGCAATGGTCTGTGAGTCTCACTAGAAATATTTTCCTAGCACTCATAGTCTTCACGGGCCTGAGGTCCTAGCACGGCATAGTTTTCATAGGGGTCTTCCAGGCATGTTTGTAGAAGAGAGGCAAATGTCTTGGATGGGCAAAACCTCGGAGATGATTCAGATTCAAGTATTTTACTCTTGGTGAGCTGATCACTCTAGTGGGCTGTACACAGACTAACTGTCTTGAGAAAAAGAAATCTAACTGGGAACAACTGGCAAGAGAAAATATTCTATTTCATTCAGAGAACTGAGTAGAAATCTGTTTTGTTTACTTCACTTGGGAACAAGAAATGTATTCATTCCTCACTACCTGTAGAACCTAGAGAGGTTAGGTCTTGTTTGAACTTCCTGATAGCTACTGGATGTATTTCCTGTGCCTTCCAGTTTCTTTTGTTTATTGTTTACCAGGTGCGGTGAGGTCCCTCTTTAATGTGCCTGTCCTTTGTTCTTCGGGCACAGTGTGAGGCTGTCCACATTATTTGCCCTTTGCTCCTGGCTGCCTCAAAATAGCCAGATGCAGAGGAAGTGGGTGAGCCACCTTTCCCCTGAGCATCTGAGCATCACTCATTCAAACACCGAATCTTTAATGCCAGAAGAATGCACGACCCCTCTTTGTTTCATGAAAGTCACAATCATACCTTGAAAAGACTGAGGGAAACTAGATATTATTTTCGTGTAAATACTGAGGAAAACATCTTTAGTTTATCTCAGGCTGCCGACTCCTGGACCGAGTTTAGCTGCCTCTTCACTGTGTTCAGTTCATTTATTTAAACGTCATTAGCTGTAAGCTGTGGACATACATTTTAGGTAGAAAAAAATGGCTCTGAAAGAATGTGTGGACGGTATCTAGTTAGAAATGCAAACGGATCACTTGGTTTGTTAAATTTATAGGTCTTGGTTCCGTTCCCAAGAGAGAAATCAATAAACTGAAACATCAAATCAAATGCTTTGGTCTTTCCATTTTCAAAACCGAAGATTATAACTTATCCATCTTCTGTATGGCATCTGTCCATCATCTCTCATCTACCCTTAGGTATCACCTGTCAATCATCTACTGCGTATCATCACCGTCTATCTTCCTACCCTCTGTCTGTTTTCTGATGGCCATTCAAAAAAACTCACAATTCCTAGAAAGAACTGACAACAAATATCTTTGCCCCTCTTAGAATTTATATTGATATTGAAGTACTATACTGAGACTGAAAAATAATTATAGACACACAGTGGTATTAAAAAGTACTTAACCAGGGCGATGCTGATCGTGTGTGGAGTCACTGTATGGATAAGGGCTGTCACTTTCCTCATTTATCACTTTAATTGACATTTCAAGCTTTGACAAAAGGTTGTTTGCCCTGTGAAATAATATTAGTTTGCTGTTTTTTTGTTTTTTTGTTTTTTTTTTTTTAAGCAAACCTGTTTTGTCCTAGACTAAAACCCAAAATCAATGTGCTCCTTGTCAGACGCGGGAGGGTCAATGCTGTGGTTGTTTTGTTCCCAAGCAGTTATGTAACCGCGGGGACTTGTTTCTTTGCTTTCAGACTTGGTGCAAAACACATTAAAGCTAAACAATGGGCGGGATTCCCAGGAGCAGCCCTGGAGCTGTCTCACAAGTGTCCTCCTAGGTTTGGGAACCTCGGATTAGTTCCATTCCTGAGTGTGTGTGTGTGTGTGTGTGTGTGTGTGTGTGTGTGTGTGTGTGTGTGTGTGTGTTTAGTTAGCTGGCACGATACACTTCCCCAGGGTTGTGTTTCCTTTTTCCTGAGATTTGGCTAAGGGTAAAGGGTCGGAGTCACATGGATTGAAAGCATTTGATTGATGTCCAAGTCACCGCTGTGGCTGCCGGAGCCGCCTCCCCTCCGGCTGGGGCCGCGTGAGGCCGGAGCGGCGGGCCGGGCCGGGATCCGGCTCCCCCGGGAGTGTCCTGCTCCGGGTCCCGCGCCTCCCGCGCGCGTGCGGCAGCCCGAGCCCCCTCCTCTGCCCACGCCCCGGCCTCGGGCCAGCATGTGAAGCTGCGCGGTCGGGTCCGGCTTGGGACTCCGCGGAGGCGGCAACTTTGCGGGCGGCAGAGGCGGCAGCAGGCGCGGGGCAGCGCACTTGCCCCCAGCCCCGCGCCCGGCCCGCCACCATGAGCGACGAGAGCGCCAAGGACGCGGACAAGCAGCTTCGTCTGCGCGTGTGCGTGCTCAGTGAGCTGCAGAAGACCGAGCGCGACTACGTGGGCACGCTGGAGTTCCTGGTGTCGGTGAGTGACCGGCCCCGCGCAGGGCACCAGGTCCGGCGCATTGTCTGCGCCAGCACCGGGCACCCGTACGGGTGGCGCGGGGAGCCTGGGGATGGGCTCGTGGCTGAACACTCACGGAGTGGCCAGGGCCTTGAAGAACTCGCGTGGGAGAAGTTAACCTGAGGCTATTCTGCCTGTCCCATCTGCGCCCAATTTTCTTGATCCGTCTCCCAGGGCTAATTGCATTGTGTCATTTTCTTTATCCTCTTTCTCTCCGCTCATACTTGGTTTAAAAGCCTTAGTTTCGTGCTTCAATTTGCTACCTTCAGGTACAGGCGGTGTTTAAAAAGTCCTTGAATGTGGTGCAGCCGGACTCGGTTATTAGATCAACCGCAGTGAAGTCCCTTTAGGTATAATCATTGAAACGTTGGATTCTGAGGGTGGGGGCGGAGGAGAAGGAGCAGCGGGGTCACCATCCCTGGCAGCTGTTGCATATTAAAGCCACATGTGCGCGCCCGCCCTCCCTCCCAGCCCTACAATCTCCTTTCTCCTAGTTTAAATTTGCCCTCCACTTGGTTCCCGGTCCCCGGTGCACACCGACCCCCTTGAGAGTGGTGTCATAAAACTCGCTTTGCGGCTGACAACTTCAGGATTTGGTTGACTGGGCAGGAGCTGTTTCCAGGTCCCATCTTGACTCACCAGAATTCTGTCCCCAAAGCATTTCATTCAGTTTCAGACAGGAGAGGAGAAACTGTGGGAAAAAGAACTCCCGAGACGTCACCTAAAGGCGGGATTTTCCTCGCTAACTGAGAAAAAAAGAAAAAAAGGGAATTTATAGTCGGTTCCTGTCCATCCTGATAACCGGAGGGAGCATCCATCCTTCCCGAAAGGAGTTAGCTTCCCAAACCCTGCCCAGATCCTCAACCCCTCTCCCTTTCCTCGCTGTGTTCCTTACCCAGGTTCGAAGGGAAATGTTTCAAATACCGAACTTCCTCCCGAGATTGGTTCAGTCTGTAAAGTTTGTGCTTGCAGTCACTTGGCTGTGTCAGAAGGAAAGAACAATGTCTCAGAAGATGCCAAACGCGCAGATTGGCTTCTCAAATGTAGTTTATTCAAGCCCCAGGGCCCACATTCTTGGAGAATGCCCCGATAATTGGGGATGGGTAGGATTATTGTACGCTATGTAGCAATTACAGATAAGAGCATGTTTTTTAAGGAGATTTAACTTTTAATCGCTTCAAATTTGACTTTCATGAAACTTGGTTGGGAAGTAAGTCTTTGGATCTGAAGAGTGAGTCATTTCTTCTAGGCAGCCTTTCTGAAAATAGATGTAAAGGGGAGACTGCCAGTGCTAAGCTGCAGAAGCAGGCAAGTACTCGGCCCTGTCTCAAAAACCTAACTTGTTGATCTTCATTTAAAATGTCAGCTTTCACCCGGCATAGTGCACAGGCCCTCAATGTCAGCTCTTGGGAGGCAGAGGCCAGGCTGGTCTACACAGTGAGTTCCAGGTCAGCCAGGGCCACACAGAGAAACCCTGTCTCAGAAAATCAAAAAAGAAAGAAGGAATGTGCTGCTAATTTTATATTGTTATGGCATATTGGGGTTTTGTAATAGTAAGGACTCTTGTCTACATTGTCAAGAAGTCACTGACACCTTTAGAGCATTTAAGGGACGTAAAAAGAGAAGATGTTTTCCTCATTAATTCTGTATAGGTAAGATGGTAAAGAGTGACCTAATTTGCTTGCATTTTCTTTGTTTTGGGGAAATGAAATTTTGTGCTTCATTAGAAATAACTGGAAAACATTTCTAGATAATGGTTCCATGTGATTAATAACAGCATTTAATGCCCTACTCTGGACAGTAGTTGGTTGTGACTTGCTTCCTCTTTCCAGTCTATAACAAGTTACCCGCTCGTAGAGGGAGTGGACTGTGGTGACAGACCCTGGGCCCGTGGATGTGTGTATCCTGTACACACCCGTGTGTCTATGTATGTATCCCTGTGGCTTCATGCTCAGACCGATCCTTACTTGCTTTGATGCCTTGCCTCTGCCATCTTGACATTCTTACTAATCTTAGGTTTCCATTTGGGTTTTGCAAATGATGTCTGATGGGACAACAGAGCAAGATTGTCAGAGGTACACGAAAGAAAACCAGTCTTGCATTTCCGAACCTTTGCTAGCCTTTTCCTCCCTGTCTTTTGAACAAGGGGTCTCACGGTTTTATTTTTCACTGGTCCTAAAAAATTGTATAACTGTTTCTCAGTGGGTTTGTGTTATTGTGGCAGGGTGACCGTGTAATTTATTGTATAAACGGGGGACACTGGTAAGGGCCAAAGGGAGTGTCATTTCTGATCACAGTGAGAACAGATGTGAGGTTCCTGGCATGCTGTCAGGCACAGCTCTGCCCCTTACAGGCTCTGTAGAGCTTTGGCTGTGGTCTGGCTCAGGTGAAGGCCATGTAAGTGGTTTATGTTACGTCTGCTGATGTTACAAAGAGGAAAGATCAAATTAAAAAATTTCCTTTTCTTATTCTTCTATACTCTCTACCCCCCCCCCCCTCTGTTTTTGGGTCTTCTGGCATGGTGTTTTTTGCTTTGTTTTAAAAATTACATTTACCTATTCATTTGTTTTTGTGTATATGTGTGCTAAGACCTCTTGTGGGGGGTCAGAGGACAGCTTGAGGGAGTCAGATGTTTCTTTTCCACCACGTGGGTTTGGGGCATCTAATTCTGCAATCTCAAGGCACCAGGCTTGGCAGCCAAAGCCTTTACCTGCTGAGCGGTCTCACCAGTGGCCTTATTCATGGTCTTCTTTATGCTCAGTTCACTTTAAGGTGCTGAGAAGACTGTATTCGGTGTGGTAGCCACCATCATTTATATTGTGCTTTACAGTTCTCAATAAACATTTGCATTCTCTGTACCCGATGTGATCTCTTACATCCTTCCATTGCTGCTCTCTAGAGCTTGGAGGTCCTTAAGAGTAGTGAGGGAGATCTGAGTTTTATGGCCCCAGGACCCCTACCTTGGCTTCTCCTGGTGTTCATATTTGTTCCTTTGCAAAAGCAGTTAGAGAAGCCATTTTTATCTAGATGATCCATTCCCAAAGAACCTGGAGGTTCATTTACTTCCTGTGTGAGCTTTTTCATTGCAGGAGCTCATGGAAACAAACAGGCCAAGCAAGCAAATTCGAATGAGAAGGCACCTGAGGAGAACCTTCTTTTCTGGTCCTGACTGGCTCTTCCAGGCAAACATGTATTGATTGGATGCATTGTTCCTAATCCTTGTGTTATGGACGGATTATCTTCCTTCCTTTGCTAGATTCATGTGTTGAAGACTTAACCCTGCGTTACAAAATCTGGTGAATTTACAGATTGTGTTTTTTTCGAGACAGGGTTTCTCTGTGTAGCTTTGCGCCTTTCCTGGATCTCGCTCTGTAGACCAGGCTGGCTCTGCCTCCCAAGTGCTGGGATTAAAGGCCTGTGCCACTACTGCCCGGCCCCGATTGTGGCTTTAAAAGAGGGAAATAAGTTAAAATGAGGCTGTTAGGAAAGTCCTGATCAGTGTGACTGGGGTTCTCAAAAGAAGTGACTTGAGCACACGGAGACACTAAGCATGCAGGCATTTGTACAGAGGCCAGACTAAGGGAGGACTCAGAGAGAAGGTGGCCATTTGCAAACCAAAGAGAGGTTCTGATCCGGAACTTTGTACATTCAGAAATGTGAGGCAACATGCTTTGGTTTAAGCTACCGGTCTGGTATTTTGCTTGGACAGCTTGGGTTCTGGAACCTTCCTGGGGCACTGAGGGAATAAGCTGGGGTCAGGAGGGGTTCTCTACCCTCTACCACCTACCGAAACCTGGAACCTCTTCCTGTTTATTAGGCAAAGCATGGGGGGAGGAATTAGCTCATCTCAGTGGGAGGCCTCTGGAGGAGAGAAGTCTCAGGCTAAAAACCATCCATGAGGAAGAAGCCAGAGTTGCTAGTCTTGCCCAACTGATCAATCTTTTGTAAACACTCACACTGCGATTCCTGAAAAGTCTTGCCATTTCTCTTAAGCCTGGCCATATGTACAATGGCTTTGTCAGTTTCCCATGGGCCAATTGGTGTTCGAGTCCTTGACATGGCCTTTCCATGTCAATAAATACACATTCATTCAGAGCTTCCTCCACTCCCTACAACAGCCTGAGAAGGCAAATGTTGTTTATGTTAGGTACTGGGGATGTAAACAGAAGTTAAACATACTTTATTGGAGGAAAAAGAAAAATGCACAGATAATTACAGTTGTGTGTTGGAGCCCTAATATTAGAGCCATATGTCATAGAGGCACCGAGGAACACACTTGGTCTGAGAGTAAGGGCCTTTTTGTACAAGTGGTAAGTAACCAAGCTGGCCCCTGAAGGATGTAGAAGACTGTGCTAGATTAGAAGTGAACTGTTTGTCCCCAAGAACAGCATTGTGTTGTGGCATTGGTGGTAGAACTTGGCACCCTGGCAAATGTTGCAACTTTCTTTATGACTAGAGATTAAAAAGTCTTGCATGCTTTTGGGGTACTGGTGGAGTTGAAATCAGTTGGTCCAATATGAAGAGAGTTCCATTCTTAAGGATTCCTACTTTTAACTCAAGGCATTAGGGATCAGCTGTTGAAGGGACGCTGGGTGTGCTACTGGTCTGTAGTTCAGAGAACGCCAAGGCACCGAGAAGGAGGTGGGGTTTCACTTGTAGATTTGATTCCTTCTTCCCTTTTACTGCTTCCCCCAATGTCTTAGTCTCAAAGCATGTCTGATAGAAAAGGCTCTTTCTTAATCCTTTTCATCTGACACAGGTTAGAAGTTGAGCTAAATTGGTACTGTCTGCTGAAGGAGAGCACTGGTCAGTAACCATGGAGGTTATACAAAACATAAACATTGTTTAGATCATCCAAGACAGAGACTTGGGTTCTCTTTGAGGTGGGACTGCTGTCGGGTCTGTACACCAGCCCTGTTTGACTCCTAAACTTGGAGATAGTTCTCCTTTGATCTCCCTGGCTGACCCTTGGGATCTTTGAGTACTGGTGATTCTCCCGACAGTGTGTGGGGGAATCATGGCATCAGTAACCAACATGTGATAAATCAGAGACTGTGCTTTATGTAGAGGATGCTCCTTTAGACTGCTGGTCTCATCTATATACCCCAGCATAGTGTGATACCATGGGTATAAGAAAAATATCTATTGGGTTCAGATTTGTTTCTTAGAAAGAGAATCTATCCACAGAGTTGAGAAACAAGTGGCTACACCTTAGCTATTCTTACCATTGTGTTGATCCTGGTAGGAAATATACAGTGGCTGATGTAAGATTGAAGGAACAGAGATTATTAAAAACAAGAAACAGCAGCAAAACAACAAAAATCTTGCAAATAAATCCACAAAAATCCCAAGCCTTCATGCCTGGCAGTGGTTGCTTAGACCTTTGATCACAGTGCTCAAGCAGATGTCTGCAAGTTCGAGGCCAGCCTGGTCTACAGAGACAGTTCCAGGACAGCCAGGGCTGTTACACAGAGAGACCCTGTCTCGAAAAACCAAACAATAACAGCAGCCACCACTCCCCCAAACAAAAAAGCCCTAAGTACTCAACAACTATAGCACAATGCTGGGGTAAAACCTTTGGTATTGTGTGCCAGAAGGGAAGGTGTAGGTGTGATGACTAGATGGGTAGAACCATTAATTGAAAAATAAAATGCAAGGGACAGAAAAGCGTGGGGAGGAGGGAAAAATGAATTTGGTTTTGGACGTTTAGCTGAGAGCCACTGTTCAAAGGAAGTGTAGGGTACATCATTGACTTTGACCATTGAAGATTGAAACAAAGAATCCAGAGGGTGGGAGGGAGGGATAGATATAGGGGTTAGGGACAGGGATAGACAGAGAGGGGTGTGTTCTCTAATGTCAAGGAAGGATCTTGTTGGTTGAAGTGAAGTCTGAAAGAAGGAGTAAGTGGAGACGTGAGACATAATGGCAACCGAGGAAACTTCACGGTGCTTGCTGGTAAATAGGAAGAGAGGGATGGTTAATAACTGTGTTAGTTACTTTTTTGTTGTGGTGCCAGAAATCTTTGTTAATACCCAAGTGAAGGGATGGAGGGTTTGTTTCTGCTTTCAGTTTGAGGGAATGCAGTCCATGTTGGTGGGGAAGAGCGTGGTGGCACCGCACTGCCGCTGGTCACCTTTCATTGGCAGTCTGAAAGCAGAGGACAGGAAGTGGAATGACGGAGCATCAAGGCATGTCCCAGGCACCTGTTTCCTTCTCTGGGGTCTTAATGCCTAATTGTTCCACAGCCTTCTACAGAAGTCCCACCAGCTGGGGACCAAGTGTTCAGATTCATGAGCCTGTTGAGGATATTCTGCATTCAAATCACAGCAGTAGTGTAAGGACATAATTTCATCTGGAGGTATTTAAGGAAGTTGGATAAAATTGAGGAGAAGGAAGCCAACAAAGAAACAAAAGTGAACAATAATAACAACTACACAAAATGTTACTAAAGCTTGGGGCATGGCAGAAGGCAATGAGACATTCAGGTGAGCCATGGTGAGGACCTTTGCAGCACTGGAAGATGGGCAGGCATTGAACAAAATTCTAGAAGCCTTCCTGGCACAGACCATATCCATTTTAAAGCATTTTAAAGCACTGTTCCTAATGCTCATAATGCGTAGGCTGTCCCTTGAGTGTGTAGTTGCTTCTGCCTCTGTCTGCAGCTGGAACTGGGCAACCTGAGAAGTACCAGAGACCTGTGGTGGTATGAATGAGAATGGCCCCATAGACTCATATGTTTAAATGCTTGGTCCCTAGTTGGAGCAGCTGTTTGGGAAGGATTAGGAGGTGTGGCCTTGTTGGAGCATGTGTGTCACTGGGGGTGGGCTTTGAAGTTTCAAAAGCCCATACCATTCCCAGTTAACTCTATCTCTCTCTGCTTTATGCACACTTGTGAATTGAATGTAAGCTCTCAGCGACTGCCGCAGCATGGAAATGCTTGCCTGCCTGCTGCCATGGTTCCTGCCATGGTGATCATGGACTCTAATACAATGGAACCATGAGTCTAATAAATGTTTTCTTTTATAAATTGCCTGTCCATGGCATCTTATCATGCCAGTAGAAGTCTAACACGCACACGCACACACACACTCATTAAAACACATAATACACATATAAATTTTTTCAAATGAGTTATCTGACAACCAACGTGATTATATATATTTTTTTCAGTACTTCTAACAATGTATTGTGCAGGGTTTTTTAACCATATACTTAGTATTAAATACCAAATAAAATCATATGTCTGTATTTTTACACATTAGTTTGTACTGAAACTTGTTTTAATGAGCATCAGTTCTTATATTTATTATGCATTGAATTTGGTAATAGATGAATTTTTATTCGAAGGAGGTTTACTAATTTATGAAATTTCTGTTACTAGAATTGTATTTGCTATATGAAAATTAGTATCTTTGATTTATAAAATTATCATTGTAATTCCAGGAAAGGATCCCTGGGAATGTTTTTGCTTAGAAGTGCTGTCAATTCATGTTTTACATGGCATTGAGCATAACTCCTGAATCCTGAGACATGTAATGTGTAATGTGTTTGTCTTTTCTTTCTTTCTTTCTTTCTTTTTTTGTTTTTTCGAGACAGGGTTTCTCTGTGTAGCTTTGTGCCTTTCCTAGAACTCACTTTTGGAGACCAGGCTGGCCTCGAACTCACACAGATCTGCCTGGCTCTGCCTCCCGAGTGCTGGGATTAAAGGCGTGTGCCACCACCACCTGGCTGTGTTTGTCTTTTCTTGCTCTCCTCTCACACTTGTGAACCAGTTCTATCCAGTCATTCAGTGAGGGGAATGTTAAGGAAACTGATCATTTAAGTGGAATCCTTGATTTCAGACTTTGATTTTCTCGGGTGAGTTTGTTGTCTTCCTGTCTTACCATGTAGCTCAGCATAGTGCACAAAAGTGGCCCATTTTGCTGGAGAATGTCTATGCCAAGGACATTGTGTTTCCTCATTAGCGTGAAATACATGCTTTCCATGAAAAGGCAAACCCTTCATTTGAAAAGGTTAAATTGTACAATACTTACGAAAGGATTCCAGCGGTGTTAAATTTAGAATACAGATATAAAATATTCTCTGGGTTTATAGCAGAAGTTTAGCAGCATAGAATGCTGATGGCATGCATTCTTACTCTTTAAAAATGTTATCTCCCTGAGTCCAGTAGGGTCCAGGGTCTGGCTTAGCTGCCAGTGTGGCTGTTTGAGTTATCTCTGTAAGTTGTCTTCTTGCCAGAACCAGAGGCTTTGTAGATGGCGACATATTTTCAGAGATTGTGCAAGACATGTTGATATTTCCTCTAACGCCTTGTGATGCCTCAAGTTGGCCTTGTGTCCAGGCTCCCTTGGAATTTCAGCTCCCTCTTATTTGTGACTGTTGCCCCAAAGAAGGAGTTCTTGGCATTCCTCATGCGGTGTCTCCTTTACTACAGTTGTCCTTCTGTCCGTACCACCGTCTAGGGGAAGGCATTATGACACTGCGTTCATTCACCCATGTGCCGGTTCCTCGCCCGCATCCCAAGGTTATTATTGTACTCGTTCACCATCACACCGATGTCAGTTCTAAGGGAGAGGAAGGCCTTCATTCTGTGTGTGACTTTAATGTATGTACACAGTTTATTTTGATTGGATAGACACAGGTCCGTCTCTGTGTTCTTCTACCTCTTACTAACAAGATCTCTGGGAAAGCCTTCTAGCTGTATAAACACTCTTTATTCTTTTCTTCTATAGTGACAAACACTTTTAGCTCTGTGTAAAGCTTAGATATCCAGGCCATATTTCATTTTGCAAACTTCCTTGTAGATAAGATGAGGGATATTTTTAGGGTATGGCAGGGGATTGTGGACACAAGTGACAGTAGGTAGTTTCTAAATATATAATGAAGGGTGGGAAAATTTTCTTTTTTCCTTTTCTTTCTAATGTCTTCTTGGCTGGTATGAGGATGTGATGGCAGGCATGGAGGTAGCCACTTTGGACCATGAAGTGTAAGATGCATGTTGGGAATAACAGAGCAAGTAAATGGAAGTTGACCATTTCAGGGCAGGCTCACCTGTGTCTGATGAAATGCATTAGCCTTACTTTAACTGCTGTGAAGTCATCACATTTCAGATCGTCAGTGAATTGGCCAACTTAAGTATTTTCTAATTCTTGTTAAATTGAATGATTTCTTATTCTTCTCTCATACAATACATCCTGACTGCAGCCTCCTCCCCTCCCTCTGCTTCTCCTGCCCCCCTCCCCCCATTTCCCCTCTCCCCCAGATCCACTACCCCTCCATTTCCCTTTGCAAAGGAGCAGGCCTCCCAGGGATATCAACTGAACATGGCACAACTGAATGTTTTTATCATCATCATATTTTTAGTTTAATTTTAATGATCTTCTTTATTTCAGCCCCAATTTCCATGGATTATATCCAAACTGGTTGTTTAAATGTTTGTCTCCAGATATACTTTAGGGTTTTTCTTAAGAAAAAGAATAGTGCTTAATTTTTTTAAAGTCTGTGTGTACATATTCTTTTCTTGCACTACCAGGATGTTGTGTTTATTTTGTATATTTGTAAGGGTATTTTTTCAGCTGCTCTTACCCAGACCAAATAACATCAGGTTAAACAGTGCAAGAGTGTTTGCGAATGGGAAAGCCATATGTAGTCACCATTTTCTGAAACCTCCTCTGGGATCTGGTTAATATTTTGGCTCTGTTGCCTAATGGTGGTCCAGAGGCTTAAGATGCTCAGCAGCATCGAGTTACCCACAGATCTTGGTTCTACTGCTCTGTTAGCCACCGAGGACAAGGGGAAATCAGAGTGTGGGAAGTGAACCCAGATCCCTGGTCACGGAATTCTCCAGGTGGTTCCAGTGGACAGTAAAGGTGGGGGAAGCAGGCTACTGTACTGTTTGCATGGTGGCAGTGATCTTACTTGCCAGGATCCCTTTCAGTCCTGACCCTCAGGGGATGGAAGGTGGGAGACGAAGTAGAGGAGGGCACATATTCCCATTAAGTATGTGACCCAGCATTTACACAAGTCACTTTGACTGCCGTCTTTGTGGCCAGATCTCTTTGTAACATGACCAGATCAGCTATAAGGGAAACAGAAAATGTGCTGATTAATCAGACAGCCATGTTCCCTGCTAGAGTCTGGGAGATTCTGCACTAAAGAAAGAGATGAGAAAAAAATATAGAGGGGACCATTTGGTGCCCAGTGACAATTTAGTCTCCTACCCTTAGAAATGATTAATTTTAACCTTGGATTCCTATACTCTAACAATTTACTGTGAAAATATGTGGTGGCTAATCTTGGTTGTTAACTTGATAGAGATGGGAAGAGGGAACTCAGGCAGTTGAATTAGCCTGTAGGCATGTCTGTGTGGCATTTACATGATTGCTAATTAATATAGGAAGGCCTAGGCCACCATGGGGGCAGTAGATCCCCACACAGGTTGCCCTAGGCTGTAATAAAAAGTGAGCTGAGCCAATCAATCAGTGAACCAGCTGGTAAGAGCCCTCTCTGGTTTCTGCTTCAAGCTCCTGCCCTGGGTTCACTCCAGTATGGACTGTAACCTGTAAGCCAAGTAAATTCTTCCTCCCTAAGTTGATCTGTAAATTCTGGGTCACATGCTTAATGGGAATATGTGCCCTTCACTTTGTCTCCCACCTTCCATCCCCCTGAGGGTCAGGATTGAAAGGGATCCTGGCAAATAAGACAACTTCAACACAGACTAACCTAGAGGCTTCTATGAGAAGACCTTGCAGGGTTTGGAGATTTTATGTTATTCTTAAAATGTTCTAGTGTCTTCAAAGAATATATCCCGGGACATCATCAACAGGTATTATGTGTTTGCTGTGTTATCCCTGCGTAGTCCTATATTGCAACTCATAACATGCATAAATACTAATAAATATTAGATGGAGGTTGATATGGGTGAGATGGAAAGAAAAATTTAAATTTTCACAGTAATTTTTAGAGCGTAGGAATCCAAGAATTACAAATCCAAGGATTTTTAGGAAGCAAAAGAAAATTCCAAATAGATCCCCTCTGTGGCAGTTCCAAAAGGTTTTGCCCATGATCTGCCAGTTTTTGTGATTTGTGGGAAAGGTATGATTGATCAGCATGAGGAAAAATGAGACAGACGTCGGGACAGGGACAGAACTTGTTAACTTGGGAAGTTCAGAGATGAAAGAAATGAGGAAGGAACAGAGGTTCATCTCAGGCAAACCCTCAGGAGCAAGTGAGTGGAAGCAGCTGTTGATTGGCTGGAGACTGTCAGGGCCAGCCACCCAGTCATGACCCAGAAGTCAGCATGTGCCGCCCTCATGGAAATAAGAAGGCACAGTGGACCTTTTAAAAATAGATGACTTTGATTCTCCTGTTGAATTTCTCTTAATATAAATCATTAAGGTTAGTGGTTTCCGTTTAATTCTTCTTTGGATCTCTGTGTACTTAGTGTTTCCTAATGGGGTTTAGTCTTTGGTTTTGGTTTAAATATAGCTCATGTGTTTAGCCTACATATTATTAAGCCATAAAGTAAAATTAGTAGGCATACTCTTGGGAGCTCAAAAGTGTGCCCACTGCTCTGCATTTGGTGGATATTACATTCATTGCTTTAGCAGAAATTAAAAATGTAATTTAAACACAGATAAGTCCACTGTTGAAAGGACCACTATGCCTAAGTGCTGTGGATATCACTCTGTATAAATAAAGTGCTGATTGGCCAGTAGCCAGGCAGGAAGGATAAGGTAGGCGGGACAAGGAAGAAGAGAAGGCTGAGACAGGAAGGCTGGGACAGACATTGCCAGCCGCTGCCACGAGAAGCAACATGTAAAGACACTGGTAAGCCACAAGCCATGTGGCAAAGTATAGACTAACAGAAATGGGTTAATTTAAGATAGAAGAAGTAGATAACAAGAAGCCTGCAACGGCCATACAGTTTGTAAGCAATATAAGTTTCTGTGTGTTTACTTGGTTGGGTCTGAGCGACTGTGGGACTGGCGGGTGAGAGAGATTTGTCCTGACTGTGGGCCAGGCAGGAAAACTCTAGCTACACCTAAGAGTGTTCTTTCTTCTAGGTAGGCCTTCATCTGTTGATGGCCTGGATCAGGGGGCAGTAATTGGCACTGTAGCCATAGAAGGAAGCCTGATTAACAGGTCAGCTAAGGACATTTTTTTTTTTTTTTTTTTTAGTTTCTAAGTCAAAAGTAGCATAAGCATATAATCATACAGAGTGTCTGAGAGGTGACATTGAATGGGTGAACATAGCTTCCAATTATAACATGAGAATTTGAGGCTTTTTCTGTATGTAAACAGGATCTGCTGGTCTTGGGGCCAAGCTCAGGCATTTGGGCTTTGGGGCAAGGGCCATCTCATCAGCCCAGTATGGTGAACATCTCAGAAAATAGTAGATTGTCCTAGTTACTTTTTGATTACTGTGAAGAGACACCATGACCAAGGCAACTTATAAAAGAAAGCATTTAATTGGATGCCTGCTTTCAGTTTCAGAGGGTGAGTTCATGATCATCATGGAGAGCAGTATGGTGGCAGGTAGGCAGACATGACGCTGGAGCAGTAGCTGAGAGCTTACATCTTACCCACAAGTAACAGGTAGAGAGGGCGAGAGAGCCTGGGCCTGCCATGGGCTTTTGAAATCTTAAAGCCCACCCTTAGTGATGCACCTCCTCCAACAAGGCCACTCCCTCTAATCCTTCCTAAACAGTCCTCCAACTGGGAACCAAATATTCAAATACATGAGCCTATGGGGCTATTCTCATTCAAATCCCCACATAGGTAACCCTTTGAGATTTGAGAGTCTTTTAAACAGTGCTAGAAGTGGAGCCATGCCTAGGCAAGAGCTCTATCCCTTCGCCATGGGGTTTAAGGCTTTTAAATCTTAGGTTATCCATAAAGTTGAGGCATGTGTTAGGAACATGGCCATTGGACAGGAAACTTTTCAGAATTTAGTACTTTAGTGTTTAAACTCAATTTAGAACATACATTTCTGTAGTTGGGTTTATGGATGAGATTAAGGTTTCCTGCCATTTTTGGAAATCTAAGCAAATCTTTCCTGAGAGATGTAGAAAGTCAGCTAGTATATATGGGTACTTTTTTTTAAAAACAAGAAAAAGCCTGCTATTGAATTTAAAGAAAAACATGCATGTGTACTTCCTATTTTGTACTATATAACTTCCCTACAAATATTTCTTTTCCAGACTGTCAGAATTCAAGGGTCTAAGTCCTTTGTTATGATCTTGATTTTTCTTTACACTATAACATATAAGTGAAGTTTACAGTAATTAAAAAAAATATGGAACTTTAGAATTCTGTTTTTTTTTTTTTTTTTTAAAGCCACAAAATGGAACAGGAGTGATTTTTTGGTTGTTGTTATTATTCCTGTCCATACCAACTTTATTGGTTTATGGGAGGAAAAAAAAATCTTCTTTTTAGTAATTAATAGTTTATAGTTAAGGCAATTAAAACAATGTCTCTAATATATTCACCGTAGGATTTATTTTTTTTCTAAGAATTGCTTTCAAAATCATAGGTCTTGTTTTCTTTTTCTCTTTCTTCTTTTCCTTCTTCTTGTTTTTAAACAGATTCATCAGCATAGCTCCAGCTAGCCTTAAACTCATTATTGACTTCAATGTAAGAGACAGATGTATAGTTTTTTGAGGTGCAAACTATAAATATGCTTCTTTACTCTGCTATGTGTTTATACCATCAAGGAGCATTGTTTGTTTTTAAAATACAGGGCCTCACTATGTAGCCTTGGCTAACTTGGAGCTCACTATGGACACCAGGCTGGCCTTGAACTCATAGAGAGATCTGCCTACCTCGGCCTCTCTACCTCCTGAGTACTGTGGCATGTGACTCCCACCCCTGGCAAGGACCCTGTTTTGTGGATGGTCAATTTTCCTACCCTAGCAGCTCTGTACCCAAGGACCAGAAACCACTGTTCAAATCCCCAGGCAGTGGTGACTTGGTAGCACATGCTTGGGGAAGGTCAGTCTCTAGCAAAGTGGGGATCCTAGCCCTGAATGAGTGGGGTGAGGGTGGAGACAGATCTTGAACATGCAGCAGAACCAGAAGGCATTTTTGTGACCATTACCTGGGATCCTCCCTGACACTGAGTCCAAAGCCAGTATGTGAAATGCTCTCATTCCTGTCTCCTAGTTGGGGATTTTCCCTCATAAGGAAGAGGAAGAGAGAGTTTTTGCAAGCCCTGTCTCCATAATGTAGTCTTCTGCTGATGGCCCTATAGGAGCCTGTCCCTTGGGATGATAGGCAGCTGTATGGCAGCCTTCTGGGTCCATAAAGTGTCACTGGGAGCAGCTGTCAGAGGCTGTGTAGAAGGAAAGGCCACTTAAGTAGTGTGGCGAACATTCCCTTTCTCCTCAGCATCCTGGGGCTTGATTCCTTCATTCTTCAGAGTCTGGAAGCCTGGACGATGGAGCCGAAGTCCTTATGGGGTTAGTTCTGAAAATGATGATGTCTTTTGTGGAACATCGTACAGCTCACACAAAGGGATGGAAATAGGCTTATTAAGATCATCAACTGCCAACTTAAGAGTAGGAATTGGTGAATCATTTTACCGATACTGAGTTTTAAAAAATGTCACCGAAGGGAAGGGATTTTGCTGTCTGAGTTTTTTTGATAAGGTTTTGGGCTTTCCTCTCCTGTGTTTCTATGAGGAGACCTTTCTATGGCTCATACATCATACAAGTTAAAAGGAAGTGCAAACACAATTGGCCCAGAAGGTTGCAGTCCGTTCCAGCCCCTTCTCTTTTGTGCTGTTTGTGACTGGTCTGCCTGATTGTTTCTGAGTAAGGGAAAACTTGGCTTTCTTATCTACACTTTATCAGGGAAACCGATTCTGACTGTGACGGGAACCTGGCAATGGGAGGGTTAAAAATCAGCCTGACTGCCACCAGCCAGTGGATACAGGCAAGTCAGTATATGACAGTGGACTTTAAAGGTAATGTTTGCCTAGTGAAAACTGGATTCTTGGAAATCAGATACACAGCATCCCTTTAATTCTTTCAGAAAAAAAATCTAAGCCCACAAGCAGCTCTGACATGGAGGCTTTGTGTTTTCGGGCTCTGTTCCTCTCTCTCTCTTATTGCTCATCTGGGCCCTTTGGATGGTGTTGTTCTTGGGGGTCACTCTTTCTGGAGTCTGCCAAGGAGGAGGCTGCTGAGTGCTGATGGCTAAGGAGCCATGGGGCAGAGTTCACAGTGGGTGTGGCCAGAGTTACCGCTGGGAAGACAGGCCTCACTGAGGGCCTGGCTTAAGTCTTAGATTCTAAGATAGTATCTGTTAGAGGTTGGGAGTCCTGAAAGGAAGAGGAGTTAGTGGCTGACCCAGCTGAGGTCTGTGGTCTAGGACTGCCCAGACAAAGCAGCCAGTTTGTAGGATCTCTGCCACCTTTTAGAGTTAGGACCTGTACTTCCCATTGCCCTGCTGGTCCTGGCTTATTCCGGCTTGCTCACCACTCCCTTCCTTTCTCCCTTTTTTCCTTTGTAGAGCCTGGGGCAGACACAGTTTTCCTGGACTGCCTGGGAGTTGAACTTCAGGCTTGTGATAAGTCCAAGGGACAGACTGTCTCCTGAAGATAAGGCTCAGCATTAATAACTGTAGCCCACATGGTGATGCGTTTTGACTGCTTCTGTTAAACTTATTTCATGGGAGATGAAAGTAATTATTTGAACTATGTGTTTCTAGTTACTCTTCCTAGGCCATTTTTCACCTAGGAAGGCTTATTAATGTTTTATGATTATTGAGTAATTTAGAAGAGTATTTACCACCCACAGGGACCTCCCTTAATAAATCAAATCTGGTCCCATCTGGAGATGAAGCCATTAAGTAAGACTTGGGAAGCTGACAGCTTGCTTGAAGGCTGCTGATTATTTTGGTCAGCAGGTCTGTTTGGCTCTCACTGTGTACATTTGGGAAGGTCCTTCCTCCAGCTCACATGTGTATCCAGGTGTGTACAAGGGGAATAGACTCCAAATAAAAGCAATAGTGGGAGGGAGTTGGGGGGGAGGGAGGGAGAGAAGGAGAGAATCTCATGCCTTCCTTTGAACTCAGTTCTAGTCTTACTCTATGAGTAAAATCTGTCACTTGATTTGTTCAGATCCCAGCACCTTGAATATTTTCTCCTTTGATTGGCTATATTGTTACTAGGATTTATCTAGCAATTCTGGAAACACAGAAGAAGGAATAAGAGGGAAATCAATTATCCTCATTTTAAAAGACCAAAGTTCAAAATCAGCTGCCTTACTAATAAACCTGATGTGTGGATTTGAGTAGCAGTTTTTGGCTGCAAGGTTAATGTTGGCTTCCCAAAGGCTCTAAATTTCATGGAAAGCAGTCTAACATCCATATGAAGTTGAGTCATCAAATTTCCACCCCATATCCCAAACCAGAAATGAATAGAAAACCCCAACCCTCCAAACCTCAAACCAAAGCTTTTCCAATTCATAGAAAGAAAGGCTGTGATGACCATCAGCCTTTCAACAACATGGGATTCATTATCCTAGCAAAAATAACAATACCCATCATCTAGTTGCATGGCTCTGATGGAACCAATTTACACATAAAGGCTGATATTTTGCTCTGCAGTTCTAAGTCCCACCAACCTCCTACAGAGATGGGGCTGGGCTACTAGTTTGAGAAAATCTACCAACCATTCCTGGAGCTTGAGTTCTCACAGTAATACCACCAACTCCTGTTGTAACAGGGCTGGCAGAAATGCAGATATTCAAAAGAGATGCAGGTCTCTCAATGTGGCTATTCCAACAGTGGATGCCAAAGAAATGGAAATTTCCCCAGGCATCTCACCCTGGGAGAAGGAAAAGGCCCCAGCCAGAGGGAGATCTTGTCTCCAGGAAAGCAATTTCACAGGACTCTACAGCTCTTCAGATCACTTTAAGCCCAGACAGCTATGGGTCAGTGGTAGGCAGAACCACACCTTGACTTGCACTGCTCAGATTTGCATATTTTTTTGCCCTCTATTTAAGTTTAATCTCAGTTCTGAACCCCAAAGTCAGACTTTGGGAGTTCAGTGGATCTCTTTGTTCCTGTTCCCAAAGTGGCCACAATGAATGCATCTCCTTTTTCCCACTTTTCACTTGAATTTTGATCTTTTCATTGACTTATTGAAGACAGATGACCAAACCTAACTTAGGGCACAGGTTGTGACCCCCAAGTTTGATAACAATGTCTTCTTGGTCCAAAGTTAAATTTTGAGTAAGCAATGTGAACTGAATCAGGGGAAAATCCTTCTCTTCGATGGCTGTAATCCCAGTGCAGTTATGAACAGCAGCTACCAGGGAGTTCCAGATTGGAAGGGAGCTGGGATGCCACCTGTGGACACAGGAGGGATGGCACTCTTTGACACTGTCTTGCAATTACTCTTACCCTCATTAACATTTTGCAAACTTTGCTAACAGAGTAAAGCCTATGATATTTGAGTAGATTATACTTTTGGCATTAAAAGACAAAAACAAACCAACTACCACAACCCTCCCCCAGCCAAACAAACAACCAACATCCCCCATAGCTCTTACCATAATCCAAAGCCAAATTTGAGTGACTTTGGCCCAGGAATACAGATTTAGGGTATCCCAAATTCCATCTTCCAACATGGAAGAAGTTTAATAGTTTTACAGAACAAAGAAAGTTAGAGTCAATTTTTGCTTACTTGACTTTATTAAATTTTAAAGTGCATTGGTGGGTCCACCAGAGGGGAGTTGACATCCAAATGGGGAAGCTCTCCTGCAGGTCTCGGTTGCTGTCCGATGCATTCTTAGCTTTCGGGTTGGTGGAAACTAGTGCTCTGCTAAGATAATAGATTCCAAATGTTTTTTTTTTTAAAATTTTTATTTTGAGATTATAATTTAATTACAGCATCTTCCCCTTCCCTTTCGTCCCTCTACATCTTCCCATATACGCCCTCCTGTTGTCCTTAAAATGCATGGCCTCTTTTTTCACTAATTATTAGTTCATGCATATGTGTGTTTTATTTACTAGTTACAGGTTGTTAGTTCTGACACAAAAGTGGCCAAGGAGTGGTTGTCCAGGGGCCTAAAGCTAGCCAGAGATGAGGTGATTAGCCATTGGACCTGCAGCATTCCAAGCCCTCCACATCATTGCAGTTCTGATCCATCAGTCAGTCTTTTTAGACACAGCTTCTTTCCTAGCCTCGTTGGAAGGTTTTGCTTTTGTAGTACATTGGTTACAATGGTCTGGTTGAAGATTGGTATAGGAGAACCATGAGGAGTGATGAAGTTGTGGGTCAGGACCACCTAAGGTACCCTGGCACTAGAGTGTGGACTCAAAGGAATGCTATATGTAGTAAAGTTTTTGACTAAGGGAGTCACAGAACTGAGTCTTGGTAGGATGAGCCTTTCAGTCTTGGAGTCTAGAATGACTCTGTTGGGCCCAGTTGGGACTAGAGAAAGGTAGCCCATGAAGCTTAGCACAAGTCAGGCAGACTAATCCATTGAGAAACAAGGATGCAGGGGCCTGTAGGGATCTGTTCCATGAGAACTGAGGGGACAAGGGTAATAGATATTTTAATTATTTTACTTGGCATAATTGTTCATATTTATGGGACTCCTTGTGATATTTTGATACATATATATCTGTAGTGGCCAAGTAAAGATAATTGGCCTGTCACCTCACAAATTTACCAGTTTGTTATGGTCTGATATTCAGGATCTTTTTCTCTGGCTGTTTTGAAATATGCAACAATTTGTTGTTGCCTGTGTACGCCCTATTGTACAGTAGGGCACTAGAGCATAGTCTTCCTATGAGCCTTATTTTTATCCATTAACATCTTGTCCCTATTGTCTTTTTGAAAATACATATACAAATGAGGAGATTAAATAGTTTCAATATCCCCAGTGATTTTAGTTTGTAGGTAGCGTTGTGACATACAGAGGAGGAATAACACAGACTTCACATCTATTGTGTCAATAAAAAATGAGGCAACTCGGAAGTTGGTTAGATGATTCTATTTGCATGCCTGCTTCCTTGAAAAGTCACAGAGTTCCTTGATGGCAAAGAGTAAGATGGGGGCTGGAGAGATGGCTCAGAGGTTAAGAGCACCGTCTGCTCTTCTAGAGGTCCTGAGATCAATTCCCAGCAGCCACATGGTGGCTCACAACCATCTGTAATGAGATCTGGTGCTCTCTTCTGTATACATAATAATAATAATAATAATAATAATAATAATAATAATAATAAATAATAATAAATAAATATTTTTTAAAAAGAGTAAGATGGAGTTTATGGAATACTTTAAAAATAAACCACTCGCCAGAAAGAGGGATATTCTTGGCCAGCCAGAATAGCCAGAGATGGAGCAAAGTAGCCTTTCCCTGCAGCTGAGAATGCTGTCAGGCACTGTCATTTTCTCCTTTCCTAGTACAGTCCAGTCCCACAGACACATAAATCTAGGAAAGAGGGCTTTCTTTCCTCTTTTAATCTCGTGTGTGTGTGTGTGTGTGTGTGTGTGTGTGTGTGCGCGCGCGCGCGCGCGCTTGCCTTTATGTGTGCACGTAGAAGCCAGAGGTCCACTTTGCCTGTCTTTATTGCTGTCCACCCTGTGTTTGAAGACAGGATCTCTCACTGAACGTGGAGCTCCCATTTAACCATTTTGGCTAGACTGGCCATGGATCTCCTGGGACCTCGCTGTCTCCGCCCCTGGTGGTGGGATTACAGATAAGTACTGCCATGCCTAGCTTTTTATATGAGCCTGGTATTTGGAACTCAGGTCCTCATGTTTGAGCAGTGAACTCATTACCCACTGAGCTGTCTCTCCACCCCAGGTTTCCTTCTTTAAAAAAAGTGGGGGCCAGAGACAGTGAAATGTGACTTCCAGCTCTCCTAGGAAAGGAGAGAAACTATAGTCTGAAGCTTCTTGTGGTGGAGGAACTAACTTCCCAATTTTTAAGGAAATAAATGGGGACTCAAAGACAGCAAACATCTGCTTTGGCTTGAAAGCCTGTCTCATTGTAGATGAGAAGTGATGCAGACAGACATGGAGGGCCTGTGACAAACTGACATGTTCTCATTATTAGTGATTGTGGAGAAACTCCAGGTGGCTGGCTCACTCAGGAACCAAGGCAAGACACAAAGAAGAGAGCCCAATAACCTTTGCTGTCCTCACATTCTCTTCTGAGTTCCCATTAGCTTTCAGTCTGTTACTTCTCCTAAAATGCCCTTGTCAAAGTCAGCAGGGACTTTGAGGTCATTACGCTGAGTGGCCTGTTACCTAATCCTGCTTGATTTGGCCCTAAAGGATGTCTGACTGTATGTCCTCAGTTACCTCCTCCAGGACAAGCCTCCTGCAGCTCTCTTTCTGCAGGTCCTTTACCTTCACTTTCGGGTTGATCTTCTTCCCGTCCTATGTAGTGTTTGGGAGCTCTGGAATTCATTCTTCTATCTACATGGACTTGGCAGCCATCTTGAGATTCCATCTGTTCTGTTAGCCTCTCCCCTGGAAGCTTAATGGGTAGTTTAGACTTACCAAGGTCAACACCAAGTCAGGACCTTCCTCTTTCATCCCGCATACCACTGTGCTCCTGCCCAGCCACTTCTGAACTCTTACCTCAGCTGGCCAGTGAACAACGTGATCTTTTCCTCATTTCTGGTGTCTAATGATAACAAGTCCATCTAGTGCTACCATTAAAAACTACCCAGGTTTTAACCTTTTTTCACCATTTCTGTCCACTGTTACCCATCCAGTTGTGTAGAAAAAAAATATTTTTGAGAGTTTCAGGCTGGCATAGAACTTACTATGTAGCCCAGGCTAGCCTCTAACTCACAGCCACCCAATTTCTTGTATCCTTTCGTACATTCTTGTTACTACAGCTTTGGATAGTCACTTGAATATTTCTTTAAGGACTTTACAGACCATTTCAGGTTCCCAATACAGTTGTCCCTTGATGTCCATAGGGAATTAGATCCAGGATCTCCCACAGATACTAAACCCAGATGTCCAAGTCTCATAAGAGAGCAGCACATTTGCATATAGCTTGAGCACATCTCCCAGCATACTCCCAGTCCTCTCCCAATTACTTTAATGCTCAATACGGTGACGATGCTGTGTAAATTGCCCTCATACCGTATCATTTAAGGGGTGACGAAAATGTCTCTGTGTGTTTGGTCCAGATGCACATTTTCTTTTGAGTGTTTTAAACTTGCCATTAGTTGGATCACCACACAGAGCCCTCAGATGGGGAAGGCTGACTAGCAGCCACAGTTCATCCTCCTCATGAACTGTGAAGCCATGAGCTCTGCGCCTCTGCTCCCTACCTTGCTGACTTTTCTTCCGTCCCCTTCTTTTGAAGGCAATCTCCTCATTGCCAGTGCCTCAGGACCTCTGCACAGTTGTTCCCCCAGGGTTGGACTGGTCTCCTCTTAGATCCCTTTCTGTCTAGATCCCGGGCTTCCTTTAGGCCCTGCTAAAGATGTCACCTCACAGGGAGGCCTTCTCAGATCATTTCATTCCAAGTTGCAGCATAGCATCTGCTGACACATTGCTGACCTTAATCAGTTTGTTTGTATCTGCTTTCCTACTAGATGATGAACTCACTAGAGTAGGGATTTATGTTTCATTGTTCTTTGCTTAGACTTAACAGGTGTGCAATAAAGCTTGCATGATGTCTTAGTTAGGGTTTCTGTTGCTGTGAAGAGACACCATGAGCATGGCAACTCTTATAAAAGGAAAACATTTAATGGAGTAGCTTACAGTTCTAAGGTTCAGTCTGTTATCATCATAGTGGGACATGGTGGTGTGCAGGCAGACATGGTGCTAGAGAGGTAGCTGAGAGTTCTACATCCTGCGCAAACAACAGGTAGTGAACTGAGATACTGAGCTGTGTTCTGAGCATAGGAGGCCTCAAAGTCTACTCCCACAATGACACACTTCCTCCAACAGGCCACACCTACTTCAAAATAACCACACCTCCTAATAGTGCCATTCCCTGTGAACTTATGGGGGGCCAATTACAGTCAAACTATCACACATGACTTCCTGTGAGTGTATTCAGTATCTTAAGGGAAATATAAAAAAACAAAACAAAACAAAAAACCCTCTTTGCTTGGAAAAAGTCTAGAATACTCATATTGGAAATGAATTGGAGGTACAATAAAAGATCATAAACTTGTATCAAATTCATGAATGTAAAGTACATGATATTGATAATTGAATGGTCAGATATACAGTGACAACAAGTTCTTGTCACACTTCAGTAATTAGACATCGGAGAAGAAGTTAAAGAGAAAAGATCACTTAGTTAGGTGATCACATTCTGAAGGAGCTTTTGAACCCAGTGGTCACACAGGAATATACTTTTCAATAGTGGTGAACAATTCTGCCAGTGGAAAAGATATTGTTAAGATCTGTGTACAGTTTAATCAGTCACAAATGACTTTTCATGCAGGAGAACAGCGGTTAGTGGGAAGCACCCTTGCTCTGGGAAAGGAAGTAAGCTACTTTGGGAAATAAGGATGTTGTAGAAATTAATGTCTGAAATTATCCCGAGGCTTCCCATGAGGGACAGATGTGTTTTCTTAAGTTCTTTGTTCTGATGGATGTGGAGGTTATTTTTTCAAACGTCAGTTTGTAATCATGCACATGCATAACAAGGGAGATTTCAAATGCAAGGCACTGATTCGTGCCAAACTCCTTGCTAGATGCCATGTCCTTAGTGTTATTTGGAGCTCACCTCTTGTATCCAGAGGCTTAATTTCAGCTCCCTGCTGGGAGAGGGTCAAATGCCTTTATTTGGATGTGAGTGTGATGGGCCTTGACTGGCATTTCCTGATGCCACCATGATCTCTCCAGCGCGTATTCTTATACATGAACAAGGAACAAGAATCGAATTGTAATTTCATTGTCACTGTGCCAGCAGGTGCATCCTGTTGAGAGGTGCCAGTAACGCCGCCATGTGTCAACCTCTGGCTTGCTGCTGCTGTGGCAGCCTTCCTCCCAGCTGGCTGACTCCTTACTCACGTGGCTTTTGGGTGGCTTCCTCCCTCTCCACCATCTCCCTATCAGCTTCCAGTCCTGACCTTCTTATTTTGAAAGAAGGATCCTGAGGCTCCTGTGACCCAGGTTCAGTGTTTCTTAAGTGTTCCACCTTCATCTCCTTTTCCATTTCCTCTGGTTCGGCTTGTTCCCTGGTGTTAAGATATTGAATGTCTCTCCGTTGGAATATCCTTCAATCCACCCATGGGACTCTGCTGCTTCCTCCCACCTCTGTGATTCCCTTTTCAGATAACCTTAGTTCCTTCCTCTGTGTTTACCAATGCAGGGATTCTGCTGGTATCTGTGCACAACTGAAATTCAGTTGTATCATCCCAGCAAAGACCTTGAGTCCCATCACTTCTACGCTTCTACATGTAGGATGATGCATTGCAGGCTTACTTTTTTTATTCTGACTCTAGGAGTGTGGAAAACTATAAACTCATTCATTACATTCCCCTCAGACACTCACCCTCTTGCTCCTTACTTTTCCCACTTTTTTCTTTGGTTAAACTAATTTCAATTTATGTGTATGAGTGCTCTGGTGTTCTGCCTACATACACACACACACACACACACACACACACACACACACACACACATCATATGTGTGCATGATACTCACAGAGGCTGGAAAAGGGCATTGAGTTCCCTGGAGCTGAAGTTACAGATGCTCATGAGCTGCCATGTGGGTGCTGGGTACTGAACCTGGGTCTTTTTCAAGAGCAGTAAGCACTCTTAACTGCTAAGCTGTCTCTAGCCCCCTGTCTCCCTTTCTATAATACTCTTAGGTCTCCCCAGACTGGGAAACTGGCTGTCATCATTGTCTTCTTATTTTTTTTCCCATACCCAACAAGACATTTGTCCTATTGATTCCTTTTCTAAACACTTCTAGTTTCATCCTCTTTCCCCATGCCATCCCTGTTTAGTCTGTGAATTAGTCTGGCAAGAGGAGTGGTGCCCATCCCAGACACACACCAGGATGCATCTTTTGTCATTGCCTTTCCCTCAAGGCTTTGTTTGCCTTAGTTTTCATCCCCTCCCACCAGCTGTGTGGTCTCAGAAAATATTAACTGGGAAACTGTAGAAAATAGACAATGACTTTTACATTGACCATTGTTCTGAGTGGGTGATGAAATCTCCGCTGTTCAACTCCATGTTCTTTAGTACCTTAACCTCTGTATCCAGCGCATCTATGTTATAGATGCTGTCTGTCTGTCGCTCATCAGATGCCCGTTACAGTACTGCAGTGCATGTGTTTAAGTAAAGTGTATTTAATAACGCCCCAAAGCATGGACATAGTTATGGAAGGGAGGCACAAAAGAAAGAGGGACAGTTGAACTCTGGAGTGCTGTGGAGCAACGTGACAGGGCGTAGAGGAGGAAATACAGCACAGACTGATCCATCTGTGTTCATCAGGGGCTGGTTCCAAGTACTTTGTACAAAATGGAGTAGTCTGTGTGGACCCTGGATGTTATACTGTATGCTTTAAGTCATCTCTGCATACTTCAGATACTCAATGAAATGTAAATACCATGTCATTAAGTATTATATTGTATTATCTGGGGAGAAAAGACAAGAAAACAGTTTGTACACATTCAATGAAGATTTAATTTCATTTCTTGAAAATTTTCCATTTGTAATTGGTTGAATTTAGCCCCATAGGATTTCGTATTGGGTAGAGTTTTATTATGGCCTTCACCTCCTTGATACTCAAACATCCCTGGTTTCGACCCGGCAATGTAGAACTTCATGAGTAGGTTCTCCACTGCACCTCTCCACATCTGTGTACTGCGTGGACCCCAGGAGAATCTTCTCTGGAGGGTTAGTTTGGTTCTCCCATAGTTCTGTGAAATACCTTGCTGCTATTTCTGCCTTTTCCTGAGCTGTTCATCTGCTGCGATAACCTTTCCTTCCTCATGGCTGTCCATGTTCCACTCACCTCTCATGATCCAACTCCAGTATTATCTTCCCCAGTGACCTCCCTCACTAAATTCCCCCGCCACGCTCACCCCCTACCACTTCCTGTATGTTTTATTGTTAGCAACACATATTTTAGAACTTTAATGGACTGACTTCATTTTATTACTTGTATGGGGGTTTGTAATAATAATTTTTGGTGCACATCACAACTTACAAAGCACTATCTTGACTGGGTCTAAAGCCAGCCAGCCATTCTAGTGTTGGGACAGTAGTAATTGTAATTAGAATACATATACATAGAGTTAAGAGTAGAATGTGGTAATAGAAGCTGCAGGTTATCTTATTAAAGCAGTGTTATTTCAATTATTTGAACTGTCAAAGTGCCTTCATTTATTATAAAATTAGCATCTTTTCCTGATGTTTCCCATAAGACATGATATTTCTCTCATTGATAATAATGTGAAGGATACTGAAAATTGGTGACAAAAGTGAATTACTACCAGAAATTAGTCGGCTGTGCTAGGAAAGCTTTTCCTGCAGATGCTTTGATACAGCTGCCTGGTATCTGCAATGCCCTCTGTCTGGTGCTCTGATGACACTGTGAGGACTTAGCTGATAAAACAGTTTCCCCAGTGTTGATTAAGGCTGAAAACAAAAGAAAAGGAAGGAAGTTAGAAAGGCAGTTAGGAAGGAAGGGAAGTTTTGTGTGTGTGTGTGTGTGTGTGTGTGTGTGTGTGTGTGTGTGTGTATAAGGAAATGCAGAGTCTCCTTTTTCTTTCTTCTTTTCTGGCAGTGCTTGGGGTCAGACTCAGGGCCTGGGCTTCATACATATGCCCTTCCACTTAGGCATATGCCCAGCTCTAGGGGCTTGTTTTTTGCCCTTATTGTTGTATTTTTTATTTATTTATTTGTTGTTGTTGTTGTTGTTGTTGGTGGTGGTGGTGGTGGTGGTGGTGATGGTGGTGTGTGTTATATGTGTGTGTGGTCTTTTATTTTGAATTGTGTTTTGATCCTAAGGATCAAACCTATGGCCTCAAGTGTGTTGGGTTAGTGATCTGTCACTGAACTGCATACCTTTGTGGAGTTTTGGAAAGCACTTTTCTGAGACCAATTCTAAATGTGACAGTCTATCAACATTTTTTCTCCTGAAAATAAATTTCAGAAAGTATTATACTTACTTAATAACACAGGATTAGCGTTTAGCTAAAAGGCTACCCAGAACTATTCTAGCTTGCTAAATTTTAATGTTAATTTACCCATAGAAGGTCTAACAATGGGGTAAAAAGAGAGAGCTGACATCTTTATTGTTTTTTTTTTTGTTTTGTTTTGTTTTTGTTTTTGTTTTTAAGATTCCAGTAGTGTGGTTTGGCCAAATGTGAGTATGAGAAAATTTCCCACTGTTTATCATGCAAATTCTGAGAATCTTCAGAACTGACTGTACAGAGGAATACCGAGAAGAAGTTACTTAATTTTTTCTGCTGCATGTGGTCATGTGGGTGGTTCTTCTGACCCAGACGTGATACAGGATATCATTTTCAAAATTATATTTTCAGTTCATTGATAGATTGTTTTCATTTTTGTAATTTTTCCTATCACGTAGAAACAATTTTGTATTTAGTTATGAAAAATAAGCAAGAACATGGGCAGATTTATTGCCATTTCACAAGTCTTCTGCTCCCTGTCTGCTCTGACAAGGAACCAGTCCCCTGAGCTCTCTGCCTTTCAGATCTCTTTCTCCACCTGGCCTGTGTTTCTCTGAAGAACTCATAGATAGCTCTGGCTTCGTGTCCATCATCTCCAGCCTTCCTGATTTGTAAAAATGTGAGTTTTTCTAAGGAACAGGCAACATTGACTTCATTCCCACCTTTCTGCGGACGTCATCACAGTTCCCATGGCCAGGTTCAGCCTTTTGCCATCATGTATGTGTTCTAGAGACATTCTGAACAAAAGAGTCAGTAGCTCTGGTTGATGGGACCCATGTACAGTCTGTACATTTCTTTTTTTTTTTCTTTTTTCTTTTTTTTGGTTTTTTGAGACAGCGTTTCTCTGTAGCTTTGGAGGCTGTCCTGGCACTTGCTTTGTAGACCAGGCTGGCCTCGAACTCACAGAGTTCCACCTGCCTCTGCCTCCCTAGTGCTGGGATTAAAGGTGTGCACCACCACTGCCCGACCTCGCCAAGTTTTTTTTTTTTTTTTATCATGAAGAGGTATCAGTCTGTATATTTCTGTGCCTGTGTTTTGCTCATTGTGTTTTTTCTACAAGGACCTGTAGGCAGGAACTGTGTGGATTTTCACATTTGTATTGCCTATGATGAATCCCTACTGCAGTGTCAGTGAGGACTGAAGAATGCTTGAGTAGGCTTGTTTTAAAAGCGAAACAAGTAGCCGTCATTCTTCTATCTCCTACCTTTCAAAGCACTTAACAATCTCTTTATACACTAAGGAAAAAGTGAGAGCCATAGAGTTGAGCAGTTATGTGGGGTGTTATTATGAGTCATGACTGTGGAGGGAAAGAGTGCTTACCTATTATATTTTAGCATGCAATTATAGCTTTATAACTATATTAACTTCATCTTGTATATTTGGTATCTATTAGGAATTCAGCAACAGGTACTTGATTAAGCAGCCAATACATGAATGCTTTCTCACATATTTGTAACTTTCTTTGTAGCCATGGGGATTTCCTACAAGTCAAAGGCCTTAGAATAGGAGGCCAGCACTCTTCTACTAAGCAACATATTAGCCCAACCCTTTTTTTTTTTTTTTTTTTAATTAATTTTTTGAGACAAGGTTTCTCAGTCAGGTGGTAGCAGCACACACCTTTAATCCCAGCACTTGGGAGGCAGAGGCAAGCGGATCTTTGTGAGTTCGAGGCCAGTCTGGGCTACAGAGTGAGTTCCAGGAAAGGCTCCAAAGCTACACAGAGAAACCCTGTCTCGAAAAACCAAAAAGACAGATAGATAGATGATAGATAGATAGATAGATAGATAGATAGATAGATAGATAGATAGAGAGACAGGGTTTCTCTGTGTACTTTTGGTGCCTGTCCTGGATAGAGCTTTGTACAACAGGCTGGCCTTGAACTCAGAGATCCATCTGCCTCAGAGTGCTGGGATTAAAGGTGTGTGCCACTGCCGCCCAGCCTAGCCCATCCTTTTATCTAAACTTCTGATTACATTATCATGCACTGTTGCTGCTGTTCTCCAGAGTTGTCTTCCTAGACTGCCCTTTTGTGAGTACCTTTTCTTTGATTCTGGGCTAGTGTCATAACTTGCAGTAGACCAAAGATTTCTAAGACTAATCAGAAGAGTCCTTGTGGCTCTCCCCTGGCCGTTGGAAGCCTCTAGTTTGAAGTCAGCCACCCCTAAACAGTGTGACCAGAGGTCACCGTGCTGTGAGGAACCTGAGTCTGGGGGTAGGGGTGGGAGCCTGAGGTTTGAAACCCATTGCGTATATGTAGGGAGCTGTCTGGAAGTGGGAGGAGAGCAGGATGCATGGGAGGACCAGCCATGGAAGGGATGCAGATGTAAAGCCAGCTTAGAAGTGGATTCTCCAGTCACCCAATTGATAGCACACTTAGGAGAGAGAACATGTGTAATCCAACTCTCAGGTTCCCAAGGCACCACATCAGGAGCAAGATAAATGGTAAGGATAGTTTGTTGGTACTGTGCACTGTGGGTTTGGGCACTCCCACTATTCATGTGGATGGTCATTAGGTCATGAATAGGATTGGCATCCTTAAAAGGGACCCTAGAAAGCTCTCATATACTTTCTCTACTATGTGAGGCTACAGGAAGTCAGTAGCCCATATTCTGCTGGAGGGCCCTCACCAGAGCCAGACTGTGCTGGGACCTGATTCTGAACTTCCAGCTTCTAGAACCATGAAAAATAAGCTGCCCAGTGTGAGGTGGTCTGTTACAGAAGACAACAAAGACAGCAGTGGGTGACTGATGTATAATATACAGAAACCACCGGTGAATTTCGTATATGGCACAGGTACAGAGCCCAGGGCAAAGATGAAGAGTGTGGCTAGTATCTCTCAAGCCATGCTCATGTCCTCGGGATGGTGATGGCTTTCCCCAAGGTTGACAGTCACATGACTTTAACTCTGCACAGCAGATTAGTGCCATCTGGCTTTGAGTTTTCTGAAGACTTTTCTGTTCTATAGCCCTATCTTTCCCAACCTCAGGGCTTCCCATGTGCTAAGTGAACATTCTGCAAGTGAGCTGTACTTCCAGACTCTTAGACACTTGTTCACACTTAATCGTTTAACGTTTACTCATGATATTGAGTGTAGCTAGACAAAACATCCTCACTGCTCCCCATTGTCACATTTAGGAATACAGTGTCTCTTGGCCACCCAGTTGCTGGTAGCTATATGGCTAAGTTGTGACTCTTTTCTGTTTCATTGCTAAAGTTCTTAGTATTTTGGTAAACACTTGCAAACCTTCATTTGAGTGCTTTGAGCAGTTTTATGGCTGCTCTGTCCTTGTTACTCTGTATTTCTGTCAGAAGCCTATAAAGGAGCCCATAATCTAATCTCTAATTTGTATATGTTCTTTCTCATCAGCTGCCCAATTAGCAAATTTCATAGTGTAAAGTGGCTATTTAAGAAGTAGATTTTGAGCCTTTAGAGTTCTAAGGCCTGGCTCCTTTCAAAAGTTCTGAATTAATTGTGGGATTTAGGCTTCAGTATTTAAGTCCAGGAAAAAAAAAAATGGGGTTGAGGGGAGGAATGTTCTTTTAATTAAACATTCTTTCTAAATTAATAACAGCTTATTGGAAGCATTTCAGCTCCTTGGAGCTATTGTTTTTTCCTTTAACTTTTGTTTTGCAAATAGCGTGAGAAAGAAACTCACTTTGTTTCCTGTAATGATAAAAGAAAGGGTCCTAATAACCCATTGAAGTTTCCATGTAGATGAACGTAGTCAAGAGCGTTAAGCTTCAGTGAATCATTTGTTAGGTTACAGCTACTAAAGCCCATGGGTGTGTGTAACAGAACAGCGGCCTGGGCACACTCTCTCTCTCCACTTGGACGAGGCACATGTTTACAGTGACCTTGTATAATTTACTGAAGGGAAGATTGATGGTGGCGACCATTACCTCTGGGTCTTCACTTCTAATCAGCGTAAGGGATCCCTTTGTTCTTTGCTTCTTTTGTGTAATATCTGTACCGTTTCTTCTAAAATTTGTTCTGATAACCCAGCAATTCTAAATGAGCCAGGGTTGATTATTTTCAGTCCCTTACGTGCCAGTGCCATATGGGAAAGCCTGACTCCGCGTTGCCCACTTTCTCCTTCTTTCATTTTTTGATAATGTGTAGTTCTGGTACCCAAGAAATGAATGACAAGGAGATTAAAATCAATAGCAGATGTCCCAAAAGCTTGTGGCCATTAACTGTGAAGAATCAGGATATATAAAAAGATTAAAGCGTCTCTCCAAAACCCAAGCTTAAAATGTATCTGTTTACAAACAAACAAGTGCCACGGATGTCTGTGTGGCCCGATCTCCTTTGGCAGCTAAAATGCTTTTCAAAGAGCACTGTGAAATGTCCTTCATTTTCCCATTCACTTATTTACCCAGTACAGTTATTGATGTGTTCCATGGGGTGGATGCCACTCTGGACAGTGTGGTGTTCTTCATGGAAGGTACCGCAGGCTACTAGAAATAGCAAAGATGTGACCGATACCTACTATGTTTTCTTCTAGATGTATGTAATTGTTCTAGGGTCAGGGCAGCTCATTCTGTGTATGAGAGTCCAGCACATTTTGATTGAGATTTAAAGGAAGCACAGCAATGTAGTGGGTCACAAAAGCACATCTGGGAGTGACGGCAGCTGAGGACACAGGCTGACTTGTCAGAGAGGCAGTGCACAGTGACGGTTTCACTTGGATCACTGTGAGTGTCATTAGCTGTCTGGTGCTGAGGTGCTTTGCTGAGAAAGGCTTTACCTGGCCAGAACAGAGCTCAGTTCCCTTTGGTTTGAGTTAAATGCACACTGTGATAAAGAAAAGAGAGGATAATGTTGGTGACCGTTCCCACTGTAAGAATTGAAAATTCAGATTTTGCTCACCCTTAATTCGAGGGGAGGGCTTGGTCCTGTCTCAGCTGAATGTACTAGTCTTTGATGTTCCTCCATGGGAGAACTTATCCTTTTGGAGGAGGGGATGAGGAGTGGGTGGGAGGGCGGGCAGATTAGGTGGGGATGGGGAAGCAGTAGGAGGGATGAGAGGGGTTGATTGGTATGTAAAATGAATAAATTTTATATTTTTACAAAAAAAAAAGAAAAAAGTATTACAAATAAAGCAAAAACGATTGAACATATGCAAAACAGTAAATTCAATTAAACATAAAAATAAAAAAGAAAACTCTGCCTTCTCCAAGGATGTGTGATCTCTTTTCACTTGGACTGCTATGATAATATAGAAACTTTAACTCTTTTATGGAGTTGGCAAGAGTTGAAGGAAAGGTAGACTTTGGAGTAGCAATAAAGAATAAAGTCAGATATTCTGTGTGTGAGAGAGAGAGAGAGCTAGGAACACAACAAAACACTGGACAACCAGACCGTAAAGCCAACAATAACAACACCACAAAAGATCCCAAGCCAAACACAGAACCCAAACCCAGCATGTCACAGAGCAGTAAGACTAGTGATAAAGGGCACTTGCTGCTTTCTCAGAGGACCTGGGTTCTGTTTTCAGAACCCATGTGCTGTTCCTGGGGTTCTGATGCCCTCTTTTGACCTCCCGAGGGCATCAGACATGTATGTGGTACACATACATATATGGGCAGAACACTCACACAAAATAAGTAAGTCTGAAAGAAAAAGACAGACCAGTGAATGACCTAAGAGAGCCATGCTTTGTGTGGAATGAGACCAGAATGAGAGGACTCTTCTGTAGAGTTCCACAGGCTCCTTGGACCTGATTTTCTTCATCTGTTTGTCTCTATTCATGATCTGGGGGAGATTGTGAAGGACAGACAGATGTACAAACTGTTAAACTGGTAAGTCATAGCATTAAAAAACAAATGTAGTTTTGACGAGGAAGATAGGACAGTTTGAAAATAAAGTAAGTCAAGTGTGGGGAGCACAGCTACATGCCTAGTACTCAGGAGGCAGAGCCAGGAAGATTGCCGCATGTCTGGCCTAGCCTGGTCTATGTAGTGAATTCCGATTATAATGGGCCACCCCTGTCTCACCACACCGCTTTCTGCCCTGGAGGGGAAAAAAAGAAAGAAAGGAAGGAAGGAAGGAAGGAAGGAAGGAAGGAAGGAAGGAAGGAAGGAAGGAAGAAAGAAAGAAGTAGAAATTTAAGGGTACAAGTCCTGAATCTCTAGTTCACAGTCCCTGTGAAAAAGACATGGAGCGACACTCATGTCTAACCTAGGGGAACAGGGTTCTAAGTTGGTCATAAATATCTCAGCAGGAGCTCTGTACAGAGGGAGGTGGCAGGGCTTCCCCACCTTTCATCAAGACACTCTGGATGTCATCTCCTAAAAGCCAGCAGTAGGTATCTGGGGCACTAAAAAGTCTGGGGACGCCGGGCAGTGGTGGCGCACGCCTTTAATCCCAGCACTCAGGAGGCAGAGCCAGGTGGATCTCTGTGAGTTCCAGGCCAGCCTGGGCTACCAAGTGAGTTCCAGGAAAGGCGCAAAGCTACACAGAGAAACCCTGTCTCGGGAAAAAAAAAAAAAAGTCTGGGAACAATAGTGCAGGCAAAACATAATTGAAGAGAGACTTTTTATGTCTTAATTGAGTTATAGCAGCCAGACAAGTGGCCAGGACAAGAACTGTCTGGAGGAGAAAACCGCCACTAAATAAACTGCAATTCTACAGAGGGAGGTTTCCTTCTAAGATGAGAATGGAAGCATTCCTTTTGGATGCTTTCACTGTGAATAAGAAGCTGCACAAGGCTGGGAGGAACACCTCTACCATGATGAGTTGTTCCCTGTGACTAAGTTCCCAGTGGAGGACGGAGGCCATCTTCATATAGGTGCAGTCAGCCGTATAGGTGTCACCCAAGATCACTTTGATGTCACTCGTTGCCTGGAAGTGTCAACTATGGTCTTGCTCCTTAAGATCTGTAGGAAGCAGATGGTCTCATCTGCACGTATGTAGGAGTGCTGAAGCCAGGAAGCCCTGGGCCTAAGTAGGGCCATGTGCTAAGAGGTTTTATTAGGGGTTTATGGGCGAGGGGTGACTTTGTTGCTAAACCCTGTGCTTCTGTAGTAACCCTAGCTACTAGAGATAGATTGATTGGCTTGCTGGTGCTTCGTTGTACACTCTGTGCCCATCAGCTTCTTCATGACTTTGGTAAATGTGAATGATAAGAGGGGGAGGGAATTGTGTTGTAATCCCTTTACTAGTCAATGAGTAGAGGTTAAATAACTTGAGATAAATATGGCATTTGCTAGCTGAGTAACTTAGGGAAAGTTAAATAATGTCTCTATCCTTCTTTTTCCCATTTAAAATCTGAATAATAGTAACAATGCTTACCACACAAGAATGCTGTGTTATTTAAATTTTTTTTTCTTATTTGTGTATGTGTGTGGGTAGGTGCACAAGAGTGCCCTTGGAGGTCCTAGGCATTAGAACTCCCTGGAGCTGGGATGAGGTGGTCATGAGTGTGATTCCCCTGGGTGTTACTGCCGGAGACTAAACTCTGGTCCTCTGAGAGAGCAAGAAGTGCTCTTAACTACCACAGATCTCACCAGCAGCCACTGCCACGGTGCTTAAGTGTGCTTGCCATGGAGTGGATGTTTAGTTAAGTGGGCCACATTTTAACTTTTTCAAACTGGCTTCACAGATCATTTTGTTTTCATCACACCTGCACACTTTCTTTCCCTCAGGCAGTATGAGGAGAAGGTAGTAGGGACACTTACTAAAACAATGTTGATAAATATTAGAATCTTTATTCTCTACAGAGAAATAGTTTAAAAGATGTGCACTGCCTTTGGGAATTTGGTAGAGACACCTTGGAGCTGACACACACGTGGGCGGTCTTCCATTTTTATGCTGAATCTCCTCCCTCCTGCACACCTCCTCTCAAAGCCTGCTTAACATGCCACATATCCAATGCACCTGTTTATTCTCACATTCCGAATGGAATAGAACTGTTTCCTCTAAATCATAGACGGTACTTACTGATAACACCTTCTTTACTGCCTTCCATCATCTTCCTTTGTATTATTGGGTATTTACAAGTCTTATCAAATGGACCTGAAACTCAGTTTTGTTCAGGACATTGCCCTCCCTTAGGGTTCTTGGAAGAGTCTTTTGGAATGATTATGTTTAGGTAAGATGGAACCACAAATTTTGATTAATCAAACCACATTATTAAACTTTCATTTTTATTTGTTCCTCTTAATCCCTTTAGACAGTATTGAAAGATACCTTCAGGATATTTACTTTGCATAGGCCGTGGAATGGTGTTTCTTTTGACAGAAATGCTGACTGCTGAAATTTTAAGTTTGTGTACTTTCTCAAAACTAAACAAACTCTGTTTTTAATGAAAAAAGATTCTGAATCTTTATTTGATATCCACATTCTGATGATTGGCTTCATTCTGGCCCTTCCACAAAGACCTTTCATAAAAAGGTTCAATTATCAAGTGCTCCCTGCAGCAGGCCCAGCTTCACAGATGAGGAGGTGTGGGATCTTGCCAACATTGCCCAGCTGTGCACTGTCTCTGTAATGGATGATATGCCAGTGCATTTTAATTTCTAGCGTTTTAATTTCTTCCCAACCTCTGTGTTACTTAGTTTGTCCTCTGCAACTCTTAACTGGTTATAGCCTCTACTTGAGGTTTTCTCTTGTATTTTTCTCAGTGCTGGAGGGCTCATGGATAGGTGTTTTCGAGACAGGGTTTCTCCGTGTAGCTTTGTGCCTTTCCTGGAACTCACTCTGTAGACCAGGCTGGCCTCGAACTCACAGAGATCCACCTGCCTCTGCCTCCTGAGTGCTGGGATTAAAGGCATGCACCACCACCCCTGGGCTGCATTCTTTACTCTATTGATAGTGGACTTTATGCAGGTGTTTGACCACTTGCCCTCACCTAGAATGGTAAGAGGATAAGTCTTGGACAGTGTAGCCTGCCCTGAGGGGTCCTCCACCATCTCTCCTTTTTTTTTTTTTTTTTTTTTTTCCCAGTTTTCAACAGCATCTTCCCCCTCCCATATGCCAGACTTATTGCCCTTCTAATCCAGAAATGTTAGCTGAGGTTTTTCATTTGTTGACTCATTCTTAGTGAGCACCTCCTGATATGTGACATGAGCTCTGGATCCAGGTGACCAGGATCAAAGTGATGTGGTCCTCAAAGAGGTTTCTACTCTGTGTCTCCTTCAGTGTTCTTGTCTATAAGATAGGGATGTCAGGAGTGAAGATGGACTTGACACCAGGAGAGAGCAGAGGCCAGCACCTGGCAGAGTCTAGGTGTCCACTCTTCACTCTGTATTGCATGCTGCTCTGGGCATTTGTGTCCTGACTTTCCTCTTGTGTTCTCTGTGTATTGAGTGCACCGCTTCCCTGTTAACTTGAATTTCTCTTTTTCAGTGAAAAACTGGCTGCTTTGTAAAGTTTTTCCCTATCTTCTATATCCTCAGATCATTCAGTTTTCTGTCCTGCTTCTCACCTCAAAAAGGAACACATGTGCAACACATTTCAATGCCAGTGTTTCTGTGTGTGTCAGTGTATTGATGGAATAATAAATACATGTGCACAAAGCCTGTCATTTATTCTTCACTTTCTTTCTTGGAAACTAGATTAATGCCTGGTATATAATACTAAATAAATAATTGTTTAACAGTTTTTTTTTTTTAAATTGAACAGTGAATTCTAGGATTCAAACCCAGAGCACTTAACATTATTTCTAGACATGCATTGCTCATTCTGCTCGCTCGCTCTCGCTCTCTCTCTCTCTCTCTCTCTCTCTCTCTCTCTCTTGTGCGACCTTGTGTTTGTGTGTGTGTGTGTGTGTGTGTGTGTGTGTGAGAGAGAGAGAGAGAGAGAGAGAGAGAGAGAGAGAGAGAGAGAGAGAGAGATTGATTTGATTTGATCAGAATGTGCCTGATTAAATAAATACCAACTGGGAATCATCCACTTATTCAAGGACTTCTGGTCGTTTATAGGAAGTGAATTTCTCTGACTTCCTATGTACAAGTACAAGCCAGGAGTTGTGGTGAGTTGGTGCCAAAGATCTGTTACTGCTAGCTTGGAAGGCTGTGTCCACTGTGCTTCAGTAAATAGGCGCTCAGACACTGTATGATGGGAAGTCCAGCTGAGGACGCTTTCAAGTGCACAGCCTGAGCATGCTGAATGCTTTTCTGGGTCATGTTCATTTCATAAAAACAGGCAATTCCCAGCCTTCCCCAAAGAGGAAATGCTGAAGGTCCCTAGCTGCCATGTGGGGTGAAGAGGAAACAGGGTTGGGAGGAGAGGTCTTCATTGCCTTGCCCGCAGAGTGAAATGAGACAGAAACTCACTCAGTGACACAGGTCCCCACTTAGACTCTTGGGCTGTGCAGAAATACAGAGGCAGGCATTTCCTTTTGTAGTGACCACATTGTTCCAGTGACTGGAGCCACACGGCATAGAAGCAGACAAAACACACCAAGGTCCCGCCAGTTGCTAGGCAGAGCAGATGCCTTCGGGAGTTTGAAGCATGCTTTCCATGTTGATTTCCTAACTATGACCTGTTTTTAAAGCCAAACACAATAGCATTGTAAACACTCACCAGCATTTGGGAGGCTTCCCTGTCAAGCTAATTAACAGATTGCAATTCAGAGGGATGAAAATAAAATACTTTCGGTCAAGTAATATCCTTGGGAATTTTGATCCCCCCTCCCCCTTATTTAAGGATCTTTACTAATTTTGTGATAAAGTGGTATAAATCTTAATCCACTGCATTGGCCAAGGTTTAATCTTAACTCAGGCTATTTTTAGATTAAACTTAATATTAATGCTAATCTACTAGATCATACCCAAGTTTTCTTTCAAGAAAATCTGATTGATTATTGAACAGGTAAGGTTGTCTTTGGATCTAACAGAGTAGTTAATCTGTATGCTGATAGACTTGATCATCAATAATGAAGCTTGGTTTATTTACCTTTTTTATGGTCAAAGATAGAAAACACCCATTGGTGATAAAGTATCAACATTCACCGTTAGAAGGACAGCCGGTAATATATTTTTATTGCTATATATGTGTAAAATTTTTTTGGGGGGAGGTTGATCTGACTGAACATACCCAATTGTTTAAAATACTCTAATTCACCTTCATGAAGCTTATCTCTATTTTAAGAAGAAAATATAAATCCTAGAAGTGGTTCCTCAATTGATCAGTATTGACTTAATCCCAATAAGTAGTCATTTTACCTATTTTTTTATATCCACTAAGTACTTATTTGTGAAATCTTTATTTTACATCCCCACCACAATTTCCCCTCCCTCCTCTCTTCCCCTCCCCATCCACTCTTCTGGATGGTTCTTGGAGCAGTTGTTATCTATGTAGGGATGCTGAACCGTGCTGTGAAGCTGTGGTACCCACCAGAGCTATCCAGGATGGCGTTCCCCTAATACTGTTATCAGGACCATGAGGTTTCTAGTAGGCATACAACTCTGATGGAGACTTTTAGGAAGCTTTGTGGTTATGGAGCCATGTGTAGTGGTAGCCAGACCTCATGCTAGATATCTCTTGGCAGATGAAAGTTCAAGGTTAATTGTATTTGGTTGACAAAAAGTTTTTAGGGAAAAGTTCATTTCATAATGTTTCTCTTGGCTCAAGACAGGAGAATTGGGGGAAAGGTGACCGTGTTGGTTAGTTTGTGCCAACTTGGCACTAATTTACATATAGCTGGGAAGTAGGAATCTTAGTTGAGCAATCACCTCCATCAGAGTGACCTGTGGGCATATCTGGGGGTAGTTTTTTTTTTTTTTTTTTTTTTTTTTTCATCAATGATTGATGAGGGAGGGTCTAGTCCACAGTTTCTGTCTCCGTGTCCCTGCCTTGAGTTCCTTCCCTGGCTTTCCTCAGTAAGGGACTGATTAAGTGCAAAGTGAAATAAGCCCTTTCTTCCCCAAGGTTGGGTTGGGTCTGTGTTTCATTCTGGTGACAGGAGCCTAACCAGGACCATGCTTTTCCTTGTCTGTGTCTGGCAGTCAGGTCCTGTCATTCAGATGAAAATGCTGGGTTTTGCAAGGCACAGTGTGATACATTGTTTTAAATTAACTTAACACCTACTGCATCCCAGATGGTAGCACTGTTATTCTCTCTTATAATGGGAACTGTGGTTTGGGTGAGTGGAGTGCTGCCTGGCATTACCCACTTGGGAACAACACTGCTGGACTTGCAATGGAGTTGCTCTCTTGTTCATGCGCTGGCTGCCTCTCTGGCTTCCCTGTGCTGGGAGACAGAGTGCCACCCAGCAATTACTAAGAGGCATGGATCCCATGTCCCCCTAGTCCTTATTTTTCAAAATTAATTGGAATTTGGGGATTTGTAGTGGAGTTTTCCAATATTTTAATAGCAAGCCAACTGAGTACGCCCCTGAGTCAGGTTCATCAACCACCATTTTATTCCCTTTGCTCGGAAATCCAACTTTGCCTCTTTGAACTGCGTACCCCAGAGACACATGGTTATACAGCTCTCAATTTAGGAGAATAAGATACAGACATGGAAAACAAGAAGAAAAGGCGAATTAAGAGCAGACATGGCAAGATAGGTAGAGCACATCTAAATTTACATTTAAGTGCAATGAGCTCTAATTTAGTGTTCAGAAGGAGTACTAGATTTCCTTAAAATAGTGTTTCTCAAAATAGCTTAAGAATTTAAAAAATTCACACCCAGGGAAAGGAAATACCAGATTATTTTTAAAAAAGTTAATGTTTTGTCTTATCAAACTTAAAACCATTTGGGTGATGGGTGCTTTTGCTATAACTATTCTGAAGAGCCTGTTGCTTGCTAAGAGCTTGAGATGGTTAGTCAAGTTAGTACAGAGGAGTAGATCAGCACATATATTAGTGCTTTAGAAATAACACAGCTCTGCATTTCACGGCGACGTTGCCATTTTTTTTTTTTTTTTTCCTGATACAGGGTTTCCCTGTGTAGCTTTGCGCCTTTCCTGGAACTCACTTGGTAGCCCAGGCTGGCCTCGAACTCACAGAGATCTGCCTGGCTCTGCCTCCCGAGTGCTGGGATTAAAGGCATGCGCCACCACTGCCCAGCCGACGTTGCCATTTTTAAATAAAAAGCTTGCAGGAGGTGATGGAAAGTTGCCTCAGTATTAAGTACAAATAGCTTTATCTGTTGTTGCTCCATCCATCCCATCTAGCATGGCTGAAGCCAGTACATTCTTGGATTCAAAATTACTATACCTCAAGTGGTGGACGGACATCACCCCCAGTGCCTTTTGTGGGGACCCACTTCAAGAAATACCACATTTTATAAACAATCTTCTCCACATTTCCTAAATACACAGCTGATATGATCAAAATGCAGGCGTGTTTATAAACTGAATGTTTTCTGCTAGCTGGACTATAAATTCTGGGATTTAAAGCTTCCTAAACGGCTTAGCGGCAAAAATGTGAAGTTCTGCGGTGAGTCTACAAGAATGCTCATCCTGCTGGGCGCTCCCTGCCTGTGTGTCCAGTGGCTCTCCAGCCTGGGCATGAGGATCACTGTTGGCACACAAAACAAGGAGCCACGTACAATAACAATAACAAAACAACAGAGGACAAACAACATCTGTGCCAATAGAGCCTAACCTGGGCACTGTTTAGATTTTAGACCTTTCTCAGGTGGTTTTAATGTTCAGCCCGTGATAAAATTTACTGCTGGTTTTAGAAGAGCATCCTAGCTGACGGGAGGCCCCACAGCTTCAGCACTGCTTCCTCTCTTGAGGCTCCACCATGGTCTAAGACTTCCACCATGGCCTAAGGCTGCAGTCTCCCCTCAGTTCCATCCAGTAAAGCCAATGGCATCAAATTCCACCTATGTTTTTGTTTTGTTATAGGTGTATTTCTGGAGGAAATTGGCTGTTTGGTGGATATTAGAACCCTTTTTCTTTTTCTCAGCAACCTTAAAAAGCAGCCACAGTCATTATAAATTTATAAAAAAAAAAAAAAAAAAAAAAAAAAAAGAACATAGAGAAGGAAGGTCATGTGTCCAAGCTCACACAACTAGGGGACTGATAGCGCTTAACCCAAGCATGTCTGATGGCTGGGTTCAAGTGCTCCGAGTGACCCATGACCCCAGGTAGAGAGCAGAATTGAGCAAAGCTGCTCTGAGTGCTAGAGCCTGCCACCAGGGGCCACTTCAGTAGATTGTTCCTAGACAGGAATGTAATAGCTACAAAGCCAGGGCCCCAGGTCTTCTAAAGTATAAACTAAAATGTTGGAAAATTGGGACATGAATCTTTAGCTTGTAAAACAAGAAAGCCACTTAGCCTGTATTACAGATTATATTGTCTCCTCCCGGCCTCTCTGCAGAGAGAGGCTCTGAGAAACACACAAGCAAGCATAGAGCTCTCACGAGGGGCTGTTCTCGACCATAGACAGAAGGTCTTGTCCTGGGTTCATCTTTAGTCTACCTTCTGTGGAACTTGCACGGGCAGCTGCATTTGTTTTGTTTTGTTTTGTTTGTTGGGATCAGCTAATGTGGGAGCGCTGAGTGACGTGTTGGTGTGTAGGTTAGATCCAGAGTATTTGCCCAGTTCTCTTGCTGTGGTGTGCTCCAGCAGTGATGGTGGCACAATGATGTTACCGACAATTGTTAAGACCTGCAGAAAAAGTTATGGTCTTGGATGTGCTCTGTTTTCATGGGTCAGTTTTTGTGTGTGTGAGTCTCAGCTGGGACGCCTGATTTGGATTTCTTCAATACTTATTGACTAAGCACTAGTCTGAGAAGCATTTTAAAACTGGGAGAAACAGCATTTCATGATTTTATGAGGAATTGCTTAACATCTGACTGGATCAACTATTCCCGAGGAGTTTTCACCTGGGCCTGTCTTTCAGACTTCTAATACTGGCTGAAATGCATTCGGCATTCTTCTAAAACAGCCCAGTGTGTGTCACTGCGCACTGTTGTTAGTGGCAGCATAGCTATAGCATCTGAATGCTGGCATTTTGACTTGGAGTCGCACAGAAGCTCATTTTCCATAGCTGCGCTCCCCATGGTTCAGATTCCTTTAGTGGGGGCTGTTCATCTGAATATAGTAGGAGCTGTCTTCTCGTTGGAGGAATCAAACTTTATTCTTCTGAGGCTATGCAGGGGGCTCAAACCTGGCACTGGACCAAGACTGGGAAAGGGTAATTAAGTAGTTACTCCTAAGGGAAAACTTCAGCTGACCGCAGTTCAGCTGGAAATTCTAGTGTTATGAATTACAGTGTTTGCTTGAGAAAAATAAGTTATGAAGATTATGAACTTTATCTCAGAGATTAAACCATTTGGAACTATCCTCTGGTTATGATTAGACTCAAACTTCAGAATGTTTTCATTGTTTTTAGTGGTAAAGAAACAATTATTTGAAGAGTCTAGATTTATAGTATTTCAAGGTGGGTGTTCTGTCTAAGAATTCTATACTCGTTTCTACAACTTAATCTCACATTAAATCATATCAGATAAAACATATCAAAATAATCTTACATTAAACTCTTGCTTTGGCTGTATTTTATGACTATATTTTTCAAGGTAAGGACTTTTTCTTTATGACTGAATCTATTTCTCTACTGATTAAGTTTTCTCATATATATTAAATTATTATGGTATTTTACATGAAAATTTACTACTATTTAATAGCATATAAGAGAAGAAAACTTGTATTAATTTAGCTTAGCAATAATCTTACTTATACTCTACAGGTATTTTGTTCTACAGATTTACTGTTCCCATCCCTAGATTTATTCTGCTGTTCTGTGGCCACACACCTCCTTTCAATTGCTGTGGCTTTAGAATAGTTCTTAGAATCAAAGAATATGTTATCTACTCTTTCTTAAAGACTGCTTTAGGCATTATCATTCCCCCTTTTTTTTGTATAAAACTTACAAACTACTTAACTAGTTTCTTAACAAAAAACTATTGACATTTTGTCTGGATTGGTAGTGAATCTATCAATCAACATTGAGAGAATTGTTCTATTAAAAAAAATCTAACTTCCTTTAATCCCAGCACTGGGGAGGCAGAGGCAGGTGGTTCTCTGTGAGTTTGAGGCCAGCCTGGTCTACAGAGTGAGTTCCAGGACAGCCAAAGCTGTTATAGAAGAGAAACCCTGTATTGAAAACAAAACCAAACCAACCACAACAACAACAACAAAAATCAAACTTTCTAGTTCATGAGCATGGTTTCCCTCTCCACTTCCTTACACCTCGTCTGTTGCTCTGAACTGTGTTTAGTCTTCATTCAGAGACATTTTATTCTTTCCTTTGGTTATTCCTAACAGTTTAATTTTTGACGCGATTGTTAATGATAATATTAATTTTTATTAATGGTGTCTTTAAAAGCTGTGGCCTCTGCTTTTTTGTTAGCCTTGGGTGCTGACCGCTTTGAATATGCAGTGGGATTTATTCTGCTGGAGTTGGAATTGGAGTTGTTGCTGCTGGTGGCGGACCTCTTGTGTCTTGCTGCACAGCATGCAAACCCCGACCTGCTGTCCTGCAGTCGCTGCCCAGTGCCTCAGCCCTGTACCCAGATCGCTTTGCACCAGCAGTTTTCTTTGTATACAGCTCTTCTCAGTGGACTTAGGACATTTAGTTAGCGTTTGCTTGTTCGTAATTAATTGATCATTATACTGGTTTCACTTTGGCTTTTTCATACCGACTTTTCTCTTATAGATTCTTCTTCCTGCATCTTCTCGCCATCCCTCTACCCTCCCTCATTTGCCTCTGTAACCTCCTTTCCACTGCCCAGTCAGACATGTCTTGTTGCCTTCCCATGCCCTTTCTTCAACTCCTCCTTTTCTCCTTCATAGTTTCTTCCAGTTTCGCAGCCTCATCCCCACAGTCATGCCTACACTCATCCCCATATTCATGCCTACGTTCATCTCCACGCATATACACAGAACCATTAAGATCTCGGATGTGCACTTGAAAGAGAACATTCAGGCAATATTCTTAAAAAGGGTTTTATGTCATCTGAATTCATTAATTCATTTTTTTGGTGAATGTATCTGGGTTGTGGATCAAAATTGGTTCTTACAAATTTTATTTACTTTTATTTTGGCATTCTTGTAAATTGAACAAAATAATGGTTTTCATTCTGACATTTCCATACATTCCCTTGTATAATTTAATCATATCCATCTCTCAATTGCCTGCCCTTGTCTCCCTTCTTCTGGACCGTCCCTTACCAAGGACCCCCTTCTGCTTTCTTGTCTTTTACACAATCGGAGGATGCACACCTGCACACACAGCACTGTGGATTTACTTTGTAAACTGACTCTTTCTGGAGCAGCACTTCTGGAAAGCACCTTGCCGGGTACTTGTTCAGCTCTTCACACTGAGGAGATTTAGAGAACTTTCCAGTCCATTGAACTCAAGATGTCACTGCACAGCGGGGAATGGTCCGCTGAACCCTTGGCTTTTGTAACTATGATATTTAGTGAGGTGGCTGTTTGAATTATGAACTGTGGGATAGTGATAGCAGAGAGAGTGCTGTGTGAGAAATCCCTATTTTAACTCCACAGGCAAAAGTAGCCATGTTGGTGGATGGATGGGGATAGATGGGGGATGGGTGGGGGTAGATGGGGGATGGATAGATGAAGGATGGATGGAAGAATGGGTGGGGGATGGATGGAGGATGGAAGGGGGAATGGATGGGGGATGGGTGGGGTATGGATGATTTATGATGATTAACTCATTATTTACTTCACTGGTTCATTTCAAGGGAGATTTTAATGGTATTTTTTATTTTTCTAAACCCTTTATTTCCTTTAACAATTTAATTTTAATTATTTTGAACTTCTTGAGAATTTCATGTATGCATGTAATGTGTTTTGACCAAATCCTCTCCTCACTCCCCGCTCCAACTCCTCCTATAACTCCCTCCTCACTAGTCCCTTCCAATATCATGTGGTCTTTTTAAAATCCACTGAGTTCACTTTGTCTACCAGTGGGAGCATGGGTGTAAGGCGCATTGGCAGTCAGTTGGGGGCCATATTCCTGAGGAAGACTGACTCTCCTTCCCTAGCAGTCATCAGTTCCAATAGCTCCTTAGCAAGTGGCAGGAGTTTTGTGGGTTCTTCTTCCTCCTGTGCTGGGATTTGGCTGGCTTGGTCTTGTGCAAGCAGTCATAGTCATTTGAGTCCATGTGTGCAATGGCCTTGTTGGGTCTAGGAAACAATTTTTCAAAGCAGTGTTCCACTGTCTCTGGCTCATACAGTCTTTGCACCTTCTCTTCTGACGTGATCTCTGAGCTTTGAGGGCAGGGAGTGTGATACAGATGTCCCATTTCGGGCTGACTACAGCACCATCTCCTCCTCTCTTTATGTCATGAGTTGTGTGTCTCTGTATTAATCACCATCTACTATAAAAAGGAGCTTGCCTGCTGAGGGCTGAGCACACCTATCCTTGGCTATAAATAGAGGTATTTAGGAAGTAGTCTAATATAATATTAGGAGGCAGTGTCCATTTAGCGGAATAAGAGTAGGTTCTTCTCCAGGGCCTATGATACATTCACCTTCTGGAGCAAGCCTTAAATCCAGTGAGAAAGTGGTTGTATGTCATTTTTAGTCAAGTCAAATTGTTAAGGGTTTTGAAACTTTTTGCAAGGATTCACTTTCATCCTCACTGTATAAGCCCATGCATTCTTCTATACAATAGTTTCTCAGTATGGAAACTTCTGAGTAAAAAACAATGTGACTCCTTTAAGTGTCAACATTTCTAAGATGGCAAAAGATGATGGAGGTGGGAGACACTGTTCCTGGGTGGACCTAGGGGTGGCATGGTGCCCAGGGAAACATTAGTCAGGCCTGTAACAGCTCTAACTCATGAACTGAAGTGGGTGCTTGGTGGTACTGGGTTCTGTAATGTGGCCATCTTAGCTTACATGCTGTAATTAGTGTGAGAGGGAGGGGCTTCTAGAAGATTTTATATAAGCAATATTCTGTTATAGAAATATAAAGTTATTCAAATCCCATGATTTTCATTTAGAGAGGAGAAAAGTCAGCATAGCTGGTCTTGTCGGCTATGATCTAGGAAAATAGTGACCTTCTAGATGCTTTTCTAAGGTAAGGGTGGGGAGGTTGACATTGTTGAAATCAGATTTGAAAACTAAGCATAATTTGGTTTCCGGTTCAACCTCGTCCTGAGGTCTTCTGACTCCAGGAAATGTGAGTCTAATATTCCTCAGTGTCTGCACATGCCTGTCCTTCGGTCATTCCAGTGGCCGGTGCCTCTGTCCCCTGGTCCTCGCCAGCTCCTCCTGTGTCTCATTCCCTTTGCTCCTTCAGCTCTCTCAGGAGCACCTTGTCAGAGATCCTTGCTGTTTCTGTAGCAGGCAAGACAATAGGTATGCTGGGAAATGTTTGCCCCTTTGTAGTTACTGGGTAAGCCTGTTGTACCTTTGTGGTTATTAATGAAATTCATGGATAAAGTACAAACACACATTACGTTTTTCTTTCTTTGCTATTGTATAAAATGCAGGCCCATGGGGTTGGAGATTTAGCTCAGTGGTAGAATGCTTGCCTAGCAAGCACAAGGCCCTGGGTTCGGTCCTCAGCTCCAGAAAAATAAAAATTAAAAAAATAAATAAATAAAAAAATAAAACGCAGGCCCAAACCCCAAAATACATGAAATATTTTTTAGTTTCCCCAGGTTTTTTTCCTCCCAAGAGAAGAGCTTTCTTATTTACCTCTGCCTGACTTGCCTCATGAATATTCAGTTGTTGACAGGGCTGCAAGCCAATATCCATGGGAAAGAGCTCATTAGTAACATTTTGCTGCCTCCTATTTTATTCATGAGATATGTAGAAGTATTTCTGGTATTTTGTATTGTTATTTTCCTGATTTTTGAACCAGTAGGATTGCTGGTGATAATTATTGTCCCCAATTTTCAGTTTTTATTCAGCCTCTTTCTCATATGTTTATAATGTATAAGCACATGCCCTACTCTGGATTGTTCAAGTGGTTTTACAAGACAAATTATGGAGAAAGATAATGAGTCTCTTGGAAAATTTTGAAATATTTATGTGCACACACAGCACTTGTTTCTTGTAGCTGGTTATTGATGCTGCAGATCATAATACATAGTGTGGATGTTGTAGGCAGCCTCTCCTCACTGGGCTGCCCAGACTGGCCTGCAACTTGCCATCTTTTTGCCTCTACCTCTCAATGCTGGCAGAGTATGTGGTTGTCATGGTGACCTGATGGTTCAGATTTTCCCTTTACTTCCTCCTTCTCCTCCTCTTTACCTCTGTTAGTTTGTTTTGTTTTTTGAGACATGTAACTCAGGCTGACCTTTATCTCACTATATAGCCAGAAATGACCTTGAACTCTTGATTTTCCACTCTCAAGTGCTAGGACTGTAGGTCTGTATCTCCATACACTTAGCTGGTGTTCCTTCTCGAAGGTCCTCCTTCAGGGACTGTTATTATTAACAAAAAAAGTGATAGTCATACCTGTTAAGTGTGTTTGGTGGTTAAAAAATACAATATAAAAAGCAACGGAAAACACATATAGTGGTCTTGGATATGACTGCTACACTGCTGCACTCCCTTTGTCCCTGCCTCCATATGTGAGAGTGTGTGTGTGTGTGTGTGTGTGTGTGTGTGTGTGTGTGTGTGTGTATAGCAAGCCCAAGGTTACAGAGACTGTTATAAGTGTTGTTCCACCACAAATATGGAACTCTGCCTTAGGTGGTCAAGTTGCCGGTCTGGTAATTGGGAGAGTCTGATTTGAACAGGCAGTGGCAGCCTGTTGTCCCAGCACCTGGCATTCTCTCCCTGCTGACTAGAAATGCTTCCTTTAGATACTGGAGTCTGAAATTGTTGGGCTGTTTTCTGGTCATCTCTGTACTGTGAATGTAAACTGGCCTAACCTTAGCCATTTTGATTATGATAAATCAGTTGCTTTCGGGGAGAGAGAGGAGCAGAGTTTGGAAGGAAAGGCGATACCATTGTAAACTGGGGAGAAGCTGCTCTGTTAACTGAAGAGGGTGAGGACAGTGCTGGGTGATAAGGAAGAGGAAAGGGGACGTGGCAGTCAGAAGGAGCTGTCGATACTGACCTGTGCTGGGAGGTTTCCACGATGTGTGTGGCCAGCCCTAGCAGTTAGCTTTAAGGAAAGGGCCAAGTTGGCCCCTATATTTCTCAGATATAAAACTTGCAGGTAAGGTACAGAAATCTCAAGATTATGAAAGAAGTCTTTCTACTAATTGAACAAAATGTCTCTCATAAAGATACTTTTTTTTCTCTTGTCCTTCATGAGATTGGGCACTGAGTTAGACCACAGGGCTAGAAGAGAGGCATGTGTGCCAGGGAGGGGCAGGGCTTCGGCTTGGGACCCTGACGCCTTTCTTTGGGTTGTTTGCCTTCCCCCACAACTCAACATTTTCTTTCCATGGGAACTGGATTCTTGAATAAGGACTTGAACAGGAATAGTGTTCTGCACTTTAAATTCGGGAAATGACCAGTTTCCTGTGCCAGGGAAAAGGCTGTGCTTGAAAATACTATCTATACTGTGCTTCCCGCTTGGCCCTTTCTTACCCTGTGTTGTGCTATTTCAGTTATCTGCTATCAATGTGAATTCCTGACCAGCACAATCTGAAGTATTATATCAAAGGCACAATAGTCCGCCGACATTTCAGTGTAAATATTTGTATAATATTATTAAGAATAAAGCAATTTAGACAATACCTTATTAAGGAAAAATTCATAAAGGCGTTCCTGTCGGCCTTTGAGCTGATTTTAGAAATTCATGTCTGGGGCTGGAGAGAGGGCTCAGTGGTTATGAGTGACTGCTGCTTTTGCAGAGGATCTGGGTTCCTTTTCCAGCATTTGTGTGTGCCAGGTGTCTCATATCAATGTCTTTAACTACAGCTTCAGGAGATCTGATGCTCTCTTTTGGCTCCCACAGACACCTCTATACTGACAACACACACACACACACACACACACACACACACACACACACGCACACACACACACACACACACACAGAGAGAGAGAGAGAGAGAGAGAGAGAGAGAGAGAGAGAGAGAGAGAGAATGAGAATACACACACGCATTTTCTGTGTGTGGGTGTTTTGCCTCGTGGGTCTGTGTCCACGTGCATGCCTAGTGCCTCCAGATTCTGGAGGAAAGTGTCATATTCCCTTGAAACTTAAACACACTTTTATGTAAAATATCACCAAAAAAAACAAAACGATGGGCCATTTGAAACATCTTTTCCTTTTTTTCTCCCATCTTGGTGAATTCTGACATTAAGGTCCCTTACAAAGAAAAAAAAAAGATGTGTCATACCCAAGGGAGTCCATTTTGATTTTATGTTTCTGGCCTGATAAATTATCATTGCTTGAGGATTCACTAGTGTTGAGAAAGAATTGGTAGCAAAGAGAGTGTTTATCTTATGATGTCTTTGAAGAGAATGTCTCAGATTGGCCTTCAGTTTTACCATCATCACCTCTGTGAGTCTCTTCTTGATTAGGTCTGAAGTCAAAGGCTTTCTCTGGCCCCACTTCACATAGATTGTACAATGCTTATTACACCTTGTATAATAAAAGTCTTGTAAGCTTTGAGATAATTAGACAGAAAACTCTGTTGGATCTCTCACTTGATCTGAGTGAATTGGTTCTGTCTTCCAGTCTTTCTCATGAATTGTAGTTATTGTGCATGTACTGTATGTGTATTTGTGTGTATCCATGCTTATGTGATGTGAAGGACAAAGATAGGTAGATGTTGCACGTTACCCTCAATCCTGCTCTGCTTTGTTTTAGAGACAGGGTCCCTCACTGACCCAGTTCTTGCTGACTGAAGAAACTGGCTGGCCAGTGAGCTCCAGGGAACTGCCCAGCTCTGTGCTCCCTGTGCTCAGGTTACAGACTTGAGCCACTGTGTCTGGCTTTTTATATGGGTGCTGGGGATCTGAACTTGGGCCTCATACTTACACAGCAAACACCTTACTGCCTAACTGATCTCTCCAGCCCCTACCTTCTATTTTGGGTAAGTTTATAAATTCTGGAATGTTCAGAAAGTAAATAAATGTGTAGAAAGATTGACAAATACACAATATCTGAATTGCAAGTCAGGGTAGGTTGGGATCTTTATCACAAAGAACCAACATTTCAAGACAATAACATTTAAAAATACCAGTGACTCCAATTTATTAATAATATGGCTTAAATTTTTGCTTCCAAAGTCACATTCCTTTGTGGAAACCCTACTTTGAATTTTGAACTTGAGTCATGTCTTGGCCTAGTGATGTGCTGGATGGTACCATCTCTTCATTCTGGGCAATGACAAGGAGACATGCTTCAGTCAGCAATGTGGTCATGAGAGGAAACATCTGATAGTCTACAGTAGACTGTGTTGCTGGCTTACAAAGCTCTTCAGCTTAGGTTAATTCTATCCATTTTTGGCTTATGATATTTTCAGTTTATAGCAGGTTTGTTGGTATGTTATCGCACCCAACATGGAGCATTTGTAAACAGTAGAATTTATTCTAAAAGGTTCACATTATTCTGTTTCTTTTTATATCAAGGGATTCTCCAGGAGTTGGCAGGATCGCTGTTAATAGAAATGCAGAGAGGAAAAGGTAGCAGCCTTACTTTTAGGTCTGTTCTTCCAACTGTTGGTTAGTATGATAGTTACTCTTCTGGCTGTAGGGACAACCAACTTGCCAGAAGCAAATGAGCGCAAGAAAGGTTTATGTTGGCACAGTTTCAGGGTATGGGAGGCCTGGGAGTATTCCTGGTGGTGAGAACCAGTCACATCCTTGGCTGTGAGAGTGTGAGGTGGCTTGCTCACATTTTGATGGCTGACCACGGAGTTGAGTGCCCTATGTAGACTAGGCCCCTAATAACCCTCCAGCCTAGCTCCTGTCTGCCAGCTTGGCTGCATATCTCAAAACAGCACGACTAGGTGAAGACCAAGTGTTCAGACTCATGTCACACTCACTCCATGACAGCAACAATCCCAAGCAGCAGATGTAGTACCAGTAGTGGCTAGTGACAGTGGTGGCGGCAGCAGAAACATTAGCTGCTATTTATTGGACCTTCGCTGTATGCTGTGCAAAGACTGTACAAAAGTTCCAGCTCAAATTATTTCCATGCAATCCAATCCATCACTCTGTGAGATGAGTAATTTATCATTAACGTGATTTAATAGACGAGAGAACCGACACTTGGGATCTCCAGCTTCTCCTAAGTGCTTATCACAGAGCTGAACTCCACCTCCATTAGTGTCTGTGGTCTTATGGGAGTTGAGTGGGTATTTCCAGGTCTGCTGGAGGAGGTATGTGGAGAGTAAGTTTTGAAGGGCTTCTAGACAACCTACCACAACACCACATGGTTTCTAATCTTCCTTGATTTCTTTAATTGACTTCTTCCTAGAATTAACTTACATATCTAACCATTCTGGAAAGATTGACTCCAAACAGTAAAATGAAAGCAGGATCTTCGAGAAGCAAACGGTTCTTGGGATAAATATGCTAAGAAGAGTTTGTTGACAAAGTTACCCATTAAAAATACTAGTTGAAAATAAAGAAAATGGCTGAAAAATTATTCAGCGTTTGTGTTCACAGGTGCCGGAGCTGCTGTTAGCTTCTCATCTAAGAGTTAGATGAGACCCTGGAGTGTTAGACTCCGGAGAAACCTAGAGTTAAGTAACACATGTCACCAAGTGTTCAGTTTTACCCCTGTTTTATGTTCTCACAAAAGTAGTATTTTATTTAAACACTTGAAAGTTAAATGGCATGTTCAAACTCACAGTACTAAATACCTGTGAGAGTCCAGAGTATCTTGGCAAAATCCCAAGCTTGTGGCTGTAAAACACAGTGGCTACAGAGATCAATTTGCAAAAATGAGCGGAAACAGGCTTCAGATATAAAAATTGCTGCCCTGCCCCAAGCGAGTGGGAGCTCACAGACTGGACTGACATCTGGCATGGGACCGAACTAGGCCTTCTGAAAGTGAGTGACAGCTGTAAGGTGTGATCTGTTCGTGGGGGCCCTGGCAGTGGGACCAGGACTTACCCCAGGTGCATGAACTGGCCTTTTAGGATGCCCCGCTCAGCCTGGATGCAGCGGGGAGGGGCTTGGTCCTGCCCCAACTTGATGTGCTGGCCTGTGTTAACTAAGCAAGGGAGGCCTTACCCCCTGGGAGGAGTGGATGGGGGTGGGGGGGGAAGGTGCGGGAGAAGTGGGAGAAGGGGAGGGAGGGGGAACTGTGGTTGATACATAAAATGAAAAAAAAAATGAAAAAAAGATCATAAAAAGGCACCCCCCCCAAAAAAAAACAAACCAAAACAAAACCTGCTGTTGACTATCAGCTAACATTCAGCTTGAGTGGAAAGTGTAATAGAGAAGATGATGCTTGGTGACAAAATGAAGTGTCTATGTGGGTCCCTTATGTTCAGCCTGGTGGTGCCCTTGAGGAAAATGGCCCCTGATCTGCTTTTCTTGGTGTTTGACATTGGGTGCTTTCTCTATTAATTTTTACCATTTAAGAAAACTTTGTTTTGAGACAGGGTGTATCACTGAACCTGGAGCCCACTGATTCCACAGGACTTGCTGGCTGTGAGCTCTGGGGTCCTCTTGCCTCTGTCTTTCCAGTGCTAGGACCATAGGTACATGCTCCTAAACCCAGCTTTGCATGCTAGGGAAGCTGAACTCTGGTCTTCATGCTTGTGTGCGTGCACCTCCCTGACAGAGCCACCTCCCTAGCCCTGAGTAAATGTTTAAACTGTATTGTACTGTGTTCAGACCCCGTTAGTGTTCTTCCCCTCTGCATTAGAAGTATTATCGCCTTGGGACAATAGAAATTAAATATCTTACTAACAAACTTTCACCTGAAGTGAATATGTAGGAACTGGAATTTTAGAAACAAAGCTTGACCAGAAAATGAATGAAAGGTAGAAAAGAGAAAGAAAAAAAAGATTTTCCTTTGTTGTTATACTTGAATATAAAACTATAATTCTGCTGGTAATATTCTTGTTAGTGTCCTTTTCTGTTCACCTCAGTATTACCAGTCACCTGTTCAATATCTCTAAAGTCCAGTGTCTGGTACACTAGTCAAAAGTGATGAAGACTTCCAAGAAAACCCTGTTTTTCATATAGAGTTTTTAGCTTACGGGGGTCAAATGGAGAACAGTAAATTGTTTTAATTATCTTCATCAACAGTTTTTCTTTTGATTTTATTCTGTGTATGGCTGTTTTGGCCACATGTGTGCCTGGTGTCCATGGAGGCCAGAAGAAGGTGTGGGATTCCCCTGGAATGGGTATTATAGACAGTTGTGAGTCAACATGTAGGTACTGGGAACTGAACCTGGGTCCCCTGCAAGATCAGCCAGTGCTCCTAACTGCTAGGCCATCTCTTCAGCACCCAATTATGTTCAGATCTTGAGAGTATGATTATAATTATGTGCCTCTGAGACAGTCATGGGTTGGAATTAGTAGTTACTCTGAAAAAGGAGTGAAACGTCTTGTGACGGGAAGCTGAGCACCTGTAGACAGTCTGTCAATAACAGTGATACAGCAAATGATTTTAGTCCTGCACCATGCAGAAGCATAGGTGGCTTTCATTGGGGAACTGGGCACTCCACTGTTTTGATGTCACTACAATTAGGCATTTATCTGAGTAATCCAGGCATTGTATATTCTCTTTGGAAGACTTGTAGATTGACAAATGCCCTTGAGGATGAGTCTTCAGTGGTACTGAAGTACTTAACAGATGGTTTAGTATTTTGAAGATTTTTTAGTTTTGTCTGGATGGAATGTTGCAATGGTAGCTGAGGGACAAATGATCATCTCTTTCAAAGATGAAAAGATGCAGTTTATATTCATTAGGCAGGTGTGATTCAGAGAGTAAAGACATGTAAACAGTGTCATTTTATAGTTCAGGGCATTAGGAAAGGAAACACCCTACTAAACACCCTCAAGTGAACAGCATATCTCCCCACACCAAAATGTCAACAGCTCCAAATGTCATCAGGATTGAGAAACCCTTCCATCCACAGATGGGAAAGAAGACTGTCATGGCCTGCATTCCACATTGTCAGTGTTTAGGAAGATCACACACACTAAGGAAATTAATAGGTCACAGTCCGTGTTCTTCTGAAATGCCTGTCACCTACTGAAGAACAAATTGTCTCTTTGTTCTACAAGCTTACTGAACACTTCATTTTTCATTTACTATTATTATTTTTTTTGAGACAGGGTCTCACTGTGTTGCTCTGGCTATACCTGAACTTACTCTATAGACCAGGCTGGTCTCAAACTCACAGAGATCTACCTGCCTTTGCCTCTCAAGTGCTGGGATTAAAGACGTGTCCCACTACAACCACCCTTACTGAATACTTCTTAAGTGGTGAGCATTGCTGTAGATGTTGGGCAAATATCAGTGAGGCAATTAAGACATCTTTATCCTTTGGACCTCTTATCATGATGTGGGTTATTGAGAATAGACAGACTTGGAGCTCAGAGGCATGGTGGATGCCATAGGTAGGAGCATGTCAGTCTGTTAGTTTTCAGACACTACTCGGAAGAAATGGCATTTAAGCCAAATGACAGCAGGACAGAGCCAGATGAAAATACTCCAGGCAGGCAGAGGAAAGAATGGGTTTCTGAAATGGTACTGATGTAGAAGTAAGTCAGTCTCATAAGGCTGGAATGAAGCAGGAAGGCTGAGGTGGATTGAGCAGTGTCAATGGGCAAAGCAGGACTGACAGAGTAGGGGAGGGGGTGATCATCTAAAGCTCTGCTGTGGGTGAGGATACTGGCGGAGGGGGAAGAATAAGAAAAGTATAAAGATGAATGTCTTGGAATGCTTTAATGAAACTCATAATTTTGCATGTTAATTAAAAGCTGAACTGAACATGAATTAGGGAGAAGACTCAGTGGATAGCATGAAGACCTGAATTCATTGTCTAGCACCAACAATCAAAACCTGGGGGGGTGGCGGTGGCAGTGGGGAGGTGGCTTAGTGAAATAAGAGGCTTCCTCTGAAAGCACAGGATCCGGATTTGAACCCTCAACACCCACATAAAATCAGGGCATGTCTGCATATGCCTGTGACCCCAGAATTGGCAGACAGAGATAGGCGACCCCAAGAGTACATGCCAGCCAGCCACACTGAAAAAAGGAGAACTTCTGGTTGTCCTGCTCTGGCCTCTGTCTGCCCATAAGCATACATACATACATACATACATACATACATACATACATACATACACACACACACACACACACACACACACACACACTTTGTGGCAGCGCATGTTTGCAAACCCAGCACTGAGATCTGGAGACTGACTAGCTAGTCAGTTTAGCCTAAATGATGAACACCAGGTTTAGTGAGAGATTCTGTCTCAAAAAACTAATGTGGAGACCAATAAGCAAAGTCACTCACATCAACCTCGGGCCTTCATGTGCACACAGTATAGGTGAGCACATCTGCATACATAACATTATTGAAACCCCCCCCCCCCCAACACACACAATTTACCCACTGGAGGGTGCTGTGGAAGGCAGTTAGGTTATGAGAGCTCTGCCAGAGATTGGTTTAGTACTCTCCTCAAGAGAGGTTTGAGCAGAGGGGTTTGCCCCTGTCACTATGTGAGGGCATGGGGAAGGTGACATATTTAAGAACAAGCTTTACAGATACTGAATCTACTGGAATCTACCCACTCTCAGATGGCCTAGTCCTGGCTTATCCATTTCATTCCAAGGTACTTTAGGGCAGTCTCGTGGAGTCGGGCAAGGAGTGCTGGTTGTATTTTGTGTGGAAGCAGACCCTTCAAAGATTTGGAGCTTGAGAGTTTTAGTCTGAATTACATTTTAAAATAGTTATTTTCTCAGCTTCAAAAATGGATTTTAGGAAGAGAAGAATAGAGGTCAGGACCTAATAATGGGCCTGCAACCCTTCGTTAGTACTATTTCAGTAAGATAATTATAATATTGGAGTTGATCGTTTCCCTTTGTTTTTTGTTATTCTACTACCTGGTTGTGTTCCAAGTGCTTGACAGTAAAATTAGACTGAGACCTATGTGTGCCTTTTTCTTTGGGGATTATAAGTAGAGGGGCCTGCTGCACCCCATCCTATCATGAGTCTTGTGTGTAGAGTTGGTGCCAGGCTAGGAAAGATACATACAGAAGGGAAGAAGGCTAGTTCATTAGTACAAGGATGCTGGGGATGGAGCAAGAGGACAGTCAACTTTAAGGTAATAATAGCATTTGATACCATAGATTGCTAGTAATGAATTTTGGTCATTGGTCAATGGAGAGTCCTTGGGGTTATCCCAAGGTGTCCCATGTTTTTTTGAATATCTTAAGATTTTCAAGAGGTATTAAAGTTAAGTTTTTCACTTAGTGCTAGTTATTTTCTATTTTCCTTTTTTTTCCCTAGTAGTGCTGGGCATCAAATATAGGGCCTGTCAGATACTAGACAAGTGATCTGCTGCTCAGTTCCATCCCCAACTCCCTTACCTCCTCATCTAGAAGTATTTGGCTTCTCTTTGTTGTAGATTGTCTCCTCCTACGAGGAGGAGACATTTATTTTATATGCCCAGAATAGTGCTCATGGTCTGTGGATGTATGGGACTTTGTGAAGGGGGTATATGAGGTTCAAACTATTTTCACTAAAAATGCTTTGTTTTTACTGTATTGTTATATGTACTGATGATGTAAGAGTTGCAGTCTATAAACTCACTAATGCTTTAATTGTGTTCAAAGCTGTGGCCACACTTGTTAGTTTATGTCACCTCACAGGGGTCAAAAAGAAGATGACAGTTCCATTGAAGATATTCTTTCCTTTAAACTTCTTTTTGAGGGAGAGTATCTATTTTATTTCTTATGTATTAGTGTTTTGTCCGCATGTGTGTCTTTGTACTAAATGTGTGCCCTACTCATGGAGGCCAGAAGAGGGCATTGGAGCTCCTGGAACTGTGGATGGTTGTGAGCTACTGGATGGGCACTGGGAATCAAACCTGAGTCCTCTGCAAGAGCAACAAATGCTTGAAACTGCTAGGTCATCCCTCTAACCCCTGAAGAATATTCTTGAGGAAATATTGAAAGTTTTCTTTGCATAGGCAAGGATGTTGGCTGCATACCCCACTACTGTGTTCAACTCTAGGAAAGGAACTTGTGGTGTTGTTTGAGTTGCTAGGAAACATCATATTTACTTGAAGTAATGACTTCAGGACAAACTATGGTTTCTGTTTTTAGAGTATGTGTGTATTTGTCAGACACTTGCTCAATAAAAGAAAAATAGCTGATAGTATTTGTTGTCAGTGATAGAATTCATGCTTCAAGAGAGCATTGAGTTTTAGGAAATGTGTGTCCATCTCTGTGAGGTTGACCATTTCCTAAGACTTAAAGAATTTTCTGATGAACTAGATGATATTCACACATGTGACTTTTTCAACATTATGTAGTGACATATGTCAATATTTAGAAAACAGATATACCTGTCATAAAATTAACACTGAAAATTTAAACATTCACACTTGAGTATAATATCCCTTTATGGTAGACCAGTGGATTTTAATGTAACAATGAAAAGTTCACTATGTATATAGCCTAATGTTCCTACTGACTTTTAAGAAATTATAGCCCCAGCCTGGTCTCCAAAGCGAGTTCCAGGAAAAGCGCAAAGCTACAGAGAAAACCTGCCTCAAATAACCAAAAACAAACAAACAAACAAACAAATAAATAAATAAAATAAAATTATAGTCAACTGAATTTGGTAATTCATGTAAGAAGAATATCCATGATTATCTAAATAAGTTATAAGAAACACACCCCTTCTGTATTCAGTATTCATTTATATTAGATTGTATTTTCTTTGGTTAGTTCCACTGAAATGACATATCACAACAACTTTAACATACATGAAGATCCAGATATCTTCTATTAAGGTAGTCATTAAAAATTACAAGCATCTAAACCAGTATAAACTGTTTTTTTGAGCTGAGGATCAAACCCAGGGCCTTGCACTTGCTAGGCAAGCGCTCTACCACTGAGGTAAATCCCCAACCCCAGTATAAACTGAACAAACGATTTTATTTATTGGTGTGCCTGTGTCTGTTGTCTGTGTGCAGGTAGGTACATGTAAATGCTCATGGAGGCCATTGGAGGCCTTCAGATACCATAGACCTGGAGTTCTAGATATCTGTGAGCTTCCCAGACTGGCTGCTGGAGTCTGAACATCCATTCTCTAAAATACTAAACCATCTCTTGAGTGCCAACTACTACACTTTTCACAGAAATTATTTTGAGAAAAACTAATATCTTTTTAAAACCCAAAAGTATTATTTATATTAACATATAATGGGTTTAATGGTTAGTAATTTTAAAATAAATGAATCTATTAAATTAATAATTGTTATATTGATTGTGCTTTAATTTGTAATATGCTAGATATTGATAGGTGCATGTGGAAGACAGACTCTGGGATTCACCATGGTTTTCTTTTTTTTTTTTGTTGTTTGTTTTTGTTTTCTGAGACAGGGTTTCTCTGTGTAGCTTTGCGCCTTTCCTAGAACTCACTCTGTAGACCAGGCTGGCCTTAAACTCACAGAGATCTGCCTAGCTCTGCCTCTTGGGTGCTGGGATTAAAGGCGTGTGCCACCACTGCCTGGCCATAGTTTTCATAAATATGAAGAAGCCTTGGTGCTAAACAGTACCTAGAACAGTGCCTGACACAGAACAGAAACTCTTGTCTCTTTCTGATCAGTTCATTATTAAAATATCTTTTAGACTGTAGATATTAATAGATGAAAACATATGTAAAATGAAGAGCACCCATTCAAGAGCTCTGGGAATTAGTGAGTGTTAAGGGAAGGGAGCCTGGTGAGGACAGGAATTATTCAGAGAAACTATGTTCATGAAGCTTATTGCAAGGTGAGCATGCCTATTCTCAAAGTCCCAAATTGGAAATGCAGCAAAGTCAGTTTTCTAACATTAACATGACCTGATAGTGGAAAATCCCATAACTTATTTCATGCACAAAATTATTAAAAAAATAAAATTATCTCCAGGCTGTGCATGCAAGGTTAAACAAATCAATTTCATGTTTGGATCCATCACCAATCTGTCTCACTGTGTGCGTGTGTACAAATGTTTAAAACTCTCAAAAGACTCCCCCGTGTGAAGTACTTGCGCTTCTAAACACTTCAGATGAGTTGACTGTGTAAAACTGGAAAGATGATTGGCTGTAGTTTTTTAAATTTACCTCCTAAGTTGTCTCCTGTGTTCAACAAAATTTCTTTAGAACTCTTCTGTTTACTGACTCCATCCCCTCACTTCTGCTCTGCCCACCCCACTGGTCACGATCACCAGGATCAAATGTCTCCTGCCCTGGTATTTGTGACACTGTTCTCCACCTCTTCGCTCTTATGGCAATCATTGTTTCTTTTTTTGTTTGTTTGTTTGTTTTTTCTGCCACACTCTGCATGTTGGAAAGGCCTGAATTTTGTCCTGTAGCCTTTTGTTGTCTTCTTCTGAGTACTTTATTTTATGGACTGAGGCTAGAGGTCTCTTTCTCTGTCTTTTTCCAAGTTCTATCTTCATGCCAGTGTCTGACCTCACCCGAGAGAGAGTAGGACAATCCTTCAAACCATAGTTTCTCTTCAGAGCCTCAAATGGTATGCCAACTCCTTGTTCAAGATCTCCATCTTGGTGTCCAGTAGACATTTCAAACTCCACATGGCCTCAACAAGCTGATTATTCCACTCTCAAATCCTTTTTTTTTTTTCTTTGAGTTTCCTCTATTCCCTTAAAATGGCGTCACTGTTAGCCAGATGTTCACGGCAAACTCAAATAGGCTTGCCTGATTTAGCAAGATTCTGTTGATGTTCCCAGGAAAACAAAACAAAGGTTATTGACACCCTAAAGAATTGTGATGTGATAATGCTTCAAGTTTAAAAGGCAAAAGGAAAACATTTACCCTTAATGTTTATTTACATCTACTTTCATAGAATGAGTACATTTTCTTCCTGTAACAGTACAAACCTTCTTGAAATTTGCTCTTTTCTTTTTTATGTGTAAATTTATCCCTCACTCTTTATAGCTGCATTTTCAAGATGATCTAACGATGCTGACATGTCTCTATATGTGGAATATTTATGGGAGTACCAAGATTTAATACACAATACTGTGAAATTAACATTAAGTGGCTAGAATCTAAAGCTGTGTGTGTGTGTGTGTGTGTGTGTGAGAGAGAGAGAGAGAGAGAGAGAGAGAGAGAGAGAGAGAGAGAGAGAGAGGTGAAGTTGATGAAAACAGTAGGAATGGCAAAAATGAGTTGAAGGAGATGCATCAGAGCCTTGACATTGTCAAGGACAAATGCTTACCAAGAGCGAAGTGTTGTGGGTTTGGCTTGTTGTTGGGCGATAGCAGCACAGTTGAGCAGACAAAGAAGAGGCTCTTTCACCTTTCTCTTCTATCTAAAGACTTTCTTTCTTCTCTTGGTAGCAAATCTGTAGTTTTAGTGTCATTAAACGTGACATTTGACATAAGCTTTTAATTGAATATATAGTCAGAGGAAAACAACATGGAAAAAGATAAAGAAAAAAAGCAGTTGCTCACACTGCGGGGAAGATAGCCCATTCTACTGGTATCTCAGAAAATGTGTGTGCAAGCATTGTTGGGGGATGCTGAAAAGGTGAGCATGTGCGGACATATATGTGAGCTGTAAGGTCCTTAGGGAAGCACCTGAAGCCTCACCTCCATGTGTGGCTCGTCTGTCTTGTCTGACCGCCTGCCTGCATTTCCACAATGAACCGTTTATGAAACCTAGATTGTGACTCATGAGGGAGGTGTCTCCTGGCAGGCTACATGCAACTCCAAGTGGTTGGGTGAGGGTGATATGTGGAAGTGGTCATTATTGGTTGTTGAGTTGAAAGAACAGGTGAAATGAGTGAATCTGTTTTCCCACTGCAATTTACTTACTGGCTTCTCTAACTCTGATATTGGCAACCTTTGGAAGGATCAGCAAACCAATGTCCATCAAAAAGTGGCCTCTGCACCTGCTTTATCAGAGCCACCAAAAAGTCCTGCTCAAAGTGCACACCAAACCAACCATCTTCTTCCTCAGGACTTCAGGAAGAGTTGGGATCCTGCATGTAGACCCTTAAACACATATAGACTTAAACACATGTAGACTATTAAACACAGCAGAATGCTTGTGAACCATGAGCATTGAAAGCTGTTTTCTAGAGTTTATTTTCAAATATATTTGTACCATGGCTAGATCCATTGAAACTGTGGACTTGGATAAATGCGTAGAATAGTGTGTTTATTTCCTCACATGTCTTTGTGACTGGCTTGCTGATGCTTCCTTAGTTGTTGTGAGAAGGTTTAATGCCCAGTTATTAAACTCTAAGGAAATGGTGGATACAGGTTGTTAAGAATGTATTTATGTTTATCTTCAGGACAGAGACTTAACATTAAAAAAAAAAACCAAAAAACAAAAAACCAGAGTTCCCAGGATTGCGCATCCCCAGGAAGCCATCTGAAGTCTGCTTTTCCTGTATATAAAACAAGGAATTTGGGGAATGACGGTTTGGTCAGACATGGCAGCAAGGTCCAGGTTCCTCTCCTATGCAGTACAAACACATGGTCCACGATACCACGGAAGACAAGGAGGTAGACACGTCAGAGGACTGAGTGGTGTACTTGAGTAGTTTGTGTGTCCCTACCAACTCTGATTTTGATTCAGTTTTACTACTTTCAGGATTTCATTGAGGGATTAAAGAGTGTGCTGGGTCCTGTTTATGAAGGAAATGTTTATAATTACAGAGGTGAAGTTTAAGATGTGCTTGCACGAGACATTACCTGTTTACTATGTGGTCAATGTGAAATGTAAACTAGGCAAGTCAAACATTCCTGTTGTGATAAAGCTAAATAGAAAAAGTAGAGGATGATGTTGGGATGAGTGTTTGGAAAGTATTCAAGAGAAACAAATCTGAAATAAAAAATTAAACAAAATAATTCTAGTAAAATAGGTTCTTAAAACTGCAAGATTCACATGTCATTTCCCCATGGCCAATTGTGCATAACTGTGTATAATTATGTATAGTTCAAAAACTATATCATACTTTTAATAAAAATTAAGGTTATACCCAATGCTTTTGCATTTGTTTTATTTAATTCAAAGTATGTAAGAGAGCCCAGGTTATTAGTTTGCTTTGGTTCCGTAGTTAGGGAATCAGAAGTATGAACAGGATGAATCAGAAATAAAACTGAGTGCTGATGCTAATGGTGGGCAAGATCTGGGGGCTGGCTTGTCTGGTTTATTTAAATAAGCTTTGTTTTTATTTTTATTTATTTATATTTTTTATGTTGAATGGAAAGGAAAAAATAAAACTATTTTTATTTTCAGAAGACATGATTTCACATTGAGAAAGTTCCTAAGGAAGCCACAAAATAAGAATTACTGAATTACTTAGCAAGGGTGTTAAGGCATAAAATGAGTACATGTGATTTCATATATATTAGAAGTAATCTAAAACTGAAAACAAAATAATTACATTTATAGTAATATAAAAAGTAATGTGAGGCCTGCACACTGAAAACTCCAGAACTAGTGAAAGGAATTCAGGAAAATCTAAGTAAATGCAGATTTTTCCATGCTTACGGCGTAAATGAGGAAACAGTTACCTTGGGAAGAGCTCTCCTCCCACTGAGGTACACACTCAATGTCACTGCCAGAACCCTGGGCACATTTTGAAAGAAAGGATGACGTTATACTAAAAATAAATAAATAAATAGATAGATAGATAAAAATTCAAGTAAACAAATGAACTATGTGCAGCTATGTCTCCTAGACTGGAACATTCCCTCCTGGATGGGAGAGGGAGGCTAATAATAGCCAAGAAAACTTAGAAAGCTGGGCAAGCAAAATATGTTCTAAGACTTACAATCCCCTCCTCACCAAAACCCTAAAAGATGGAAAAGTTGCTGGGGGGAGGGGAGATTCTCCAGTAGAGCAGAGATTCCAGCTGGATCAGGAGCAGAGTGGGATAACAGAGAGGGAGATACCATGATGAATGAAGTTCCCAGGGGACTAGGAAGAAGCAGAATGCTAGAGAGGTCCCCAGAAATCCACAAGATACCTCCACTGTAGACTGCTGGCAATGGTTGAGAGAGTGCCTGAGCTGACCTGCTCTGGTGATCAGATGGCCAAAAACCCTGGCTGTCATGATAGAACTCTCATCCAGTGTCTAATGGAAGCAGATGCAGAAATCCACCTCTGAGCCCCAGGAGGAACTCCAGAGTCCAATCGATGTGAGAGAGGAGGGATTGTATGACCTAGAGATGTTGAGACCATGATTGGAAAAAGCACAGGGACAAATAGCCAAACTAGAGGAAACACATGAACTGTGAACCAATGGCAGAGGAGCCCCATGGAACTGGAGCAGGCCCTCTGGATAAGTGGGGCAGTTGATTAGCTTGAACTGTTTGGGAGGCCCCCAGGCAGTGGAGCCAGGACCTGTCTGTCCTTGGTGCATGCACTGGCGTTTTGGAGCCTGGGGCCTATGCTGGGACACTTTGCTCAGACTTGGTGTAGAGAGAAGGGGACTGGACCTGCCTTGGCTGAGTCTACCAGGCTGGGCTGACTCCCCAGGGGAGACCTTGCCTTGGAGGAGATGGGAATGGGGGGGTGGGTTGGAAGGAAGGGCTGGGGGGGGGGGAGGAGAGAAGATGGGGGAATCTGTGGCTGATATGTGAAATTAATTTAATTATAAAATAAAAATACTATAAAAAGAATTACCACAAAATTAACATAAATATATCCTAAAACAGTAAAAAAAAAAAAAAAAAAAAAGAGGATGGAAAAGAAAGCTCTAAGAAGCTTTGTTTTTAAAGCAGAAATGGTAATGTGCTAATAGTCAAATATTTAAAAAGGAATTAATGTCCATAAGTCTCCTTCCAGAATCCTGGGCAGAAGTAGCTACTGTTGACAGTTTTAGAGTATTCTGATCATTTTTTCTCACTGATATGATACATATATATAGACATATACACTTGTGTCTATATGTTCATGTGTATGTGTGCATATGTGTTTGCATATCAAGAATATCAATTTGTGAATTATTTTCACCAGACAACTTTTCATGAGCATCTATCATGTATACATGTATGTATATTTATATACACTTACACATGTATGTGGGCATAGGTTTCAGTACATTCATGTCTGACTGTGCTTTTGCTATCAAAGTCTGCAATATGAATGTACCACAGTGTATTTTGTGATTTCTTTATGGGTAGGTCTTTAGGTTGTTTCCAGTTTTATTACTTTTATAACCAGTGAGTTTCTTTGTCAAAATATATTCCTAGAAGTAGAATCACTAAGTTAGAGGAAAGCCCACTTCAGTTGTGACATGTATTATCAAATTGTCTTCAGGACTCGTGTCCCGGTTAAATGCCTTGAGGGTGCCAATTTGGGATATTATGAGCAATCTCTTAATCATCATCAACTTTTGTTAATGCCTTAAATGTATGAATATAACATATCAAAGGTGTGACTCTTATTGTAATTTTTATTTTTTAAATGTTGTAGCCAGAGGCACCCGCCCTGAACTTCAGTGTGCCCTGGAAAGTTGCCTACCTTCACTTGGTTAGTGGTGGCAGAGTTCTCAAGGCAGACAAAAGAGCATTGATCTTTTCTTACTTTTGTGGTGGTGGGCAGTTAGAGTACAGCTTCTGATGTATTATCTACAGTTGAGCAATATCCACAGTCCTTGAAATGATCTTATTGGGCCTGAGGAATTTATGGATAATGTCTTTTGACATAAACTAAGTTTGCTAGGTGAGAAGTTCTCTCTTTTTCTTTAAATTTTTTACTTTAAGTTTCACTATATATCAAGCATTCTTCTGTATTTAGCCTTTAGAGAAAGCTTAATTATCATTAAGAAGGTGCAGTCTAAATATTCTAAGTACACTCCCCGCAACCCTATTTTTCTTTCCCTGATGCTGGGCATTAAACCCAGGCACTTGTGCCTGCTAGGCAATTATTCTACCTCTGAGTAACTCCCTTGTCTTGAAAGACTTATGCCTACGATAGGGCAATGAAGAACTCTGACTTAAACCCTGAAATTTATTATTTTGCTTCTGATGAAGTATGAGTATGGTGACAAAGAAATGGAAAAGGGATCCTTCCTGAGAGCAGCAGTTCCTGGCAAGTGTGCATGAATGTGCTGATGTCTCCCCCGCCCGACCCCCACCTCACAGTACCAAGAGTCACTGTAGAATTTCAGGTCCTTTGAGCGTTTTAGTTGAAATGCCGAGTTTCCATTATATTTTTATCTTTCTGCACTTTGCAATGCTTAAAATTTAGGAAGCACTTGATTCTAAATGTTTACCCTAGAATTCTGAAGACCAGGTGGATGGATTTAATTCATACAGACTCGATCGCTTTTCTCTGGGCCTCAGCATTGTAACAGAAGTAAGGTTCTGGGGTAGGAGTGACAGTGTGCACAAATCTCATGTATTAGAGCAAAACTATTATACTCAGCTACTAAGAATTTTAAACTTCAGTTTTATTTGTTTGAAACAAGGTCTCACCACATAGCCTTGCCTGGGCTAGAAATCCTAACGGAGGTCAGCTAGGCTTGACCTTTAGGCAGTCCTCCTAGTTCTGTCCCCAAGTACTGGGATTACAGGTGTGCATTGCCATGCCGACTGGTGAGCTTGGTGTTTTGCATGGCACTTCAGCTCATTCTGATGAGTGCCCAGTCATTTTGTAGTACAAGCTTTGCTCTCACAGTGCCTCCTCCTCTTTTTCCATACAGGCCTTCTTGCATCGAATGAACCAGTGCGCAGCAGCAAAGGTTGACAAAAATGTGACGGAGGAAACAGTGAAGGTGAGCAGGCAGCTTTAGCCTCTCCGCCAAGCTCAGGTACCCGAAAGCTGATATGTCCATGGAGTGTTCCTTCAGGGCCCTTTAGCGTATCATCAGCTCCTCTGCGAGTTCCTGTAGCAGTGACTAGTGTTGATAATTTGAACGAGGGAGCTAGAGTCTGGCGACAGAAAGGAAGAGGACAGCTTACATGTTATGTTGTAAAGAATTCTTGCATTTGCTAAGATCACGGAACCGTTTGAAAAGATGGAAAATAAGCTTAAGGAGAAAGACTGGAACCTCAGTGTCTGTGAGAAGAAGGCTGGGCGAGGTGACAAGATAGTTGCCAGAGTAGTTCAAGAAGGCAAGGGATGGGGAGGTGAGAACGCCAGTCTCTGGTCTCTAATGAGCGAAATTTGGACGGTCCCCGGCATGCAGAAAAGAATGTAATATCCCAACCCAAAAGTAAGTCCATAAGCATTTCCTTCCATTATAAAATGCAGGGAAAGGGTCCTGGGATGTGACTTAGTGGTAGTATGTATTCTGGGATGGTTACATTGTCACTGCAGGCCTGACAGGAACTAACTGAGAAACACCACCGATAACCTAAATAGCAGAGGGTGGCGAGAGTATGTAGTGCTTGAGGATCTGGGTTCTAGTCCCAGCCCCACCCCCCTCACTCCCACTCTCTTTCTCTCAGGAAAAATGAAGAGTTATGAAAAAAGAAATAAAGAATGGTAAATGAAATTAATTTTTTGTAGTGGTTGCTAATTATGCTCCTACTGTTTTATTAATTAAAAAAAAAATTCAAGGGCATTTTAGAGTCTTCTGACTCTGTTTCCTTATAGGTTATATATGTGACCAGCAGGCTTTTCTACCATTGGAAACTTTAGTTAACAAGCTTTGAGTCACAAACAAAAGCAACCTATGATTCAAATGGACTTGAACACTTTTACTCACAGATGGAAGAAAACATCTGTGCAGATGTTTCAGGGTGGGCAAAATGTTGCTAGGTCTGCAGCACGCAGTGCCGCCATCTGGGTGCAGCACAGTGACCTTGCAGTTGACCCAGCTGTGGCTTCTACACAAACACACCTGCCAGGAGGCAGAATGGTTCATTCTGGGATACCTTTCATAGGGTCATGGACTTCCCAGAAAGCCTGCCAGCAAATCTTCCACACTTTTACTTACAGGCATTGGGGAAAAGGTTGGGGTTGGCAGACTGGGATTTGTCCCCCAGGCTTTTTCATGACTTTCTGAATGATGTCCCCATTCCCAGAGTTCTGTGGAAATAGAGAAGTCCAGATGAAACTGGTTCTGCTTGCCAGGCTACAGGAAGAGATGGTGCAGAGTAGCTCTCTGCTTAGGGTGCTGTGCCCTCATGGGCCTTTTAATTTTTCAAATTTGCTTCACAACTGTACTTAAAGTTTTCATTGATACATTTATTTTACAGATGTTATTCTCCAATATTGAGGAGATCCTTGCTGTCCACAAGGAGTTCCTGAAAGTTGTAGAGGAATGCTTACACCCTGAACCCAATGCCCAGCAAGAAGTGGGAACCTGCTTTCTTCACTTTGTAAGAGAATATTTTTTTTCCTGTTTATTTTCAGACTCTTTCTCACTTGATTTGAAGGATTGCATCTTGGCAGAGTAGTGTGTGTGTGAATTCAGCATGAGAAGTAAAGCTGGACACCAGAAGGTTGGGGTCTTCTAAGGCCAGTGAAATCTTACCCTCAGAGCCAGAAAAGGGGAGGGAGTCTCTCATCATCTATTTCACTCCAAGAATAAACAGCCTTTTCTTTTTCCCGACAAGCTAGTTCTTCACATCCTCTGTAGCTTTGAATTCTAATGAATATTCAGCCTGTTTCATAATGAATGGATTTTTATGTTTCGCTCAAACATAGAACATTTTTCTTTTGAGGCAGAAAATCCACACTCTTATAATGGTGCTACAAGCCCTCTCTTTATTGGTCAGAATGTCCCCTTGTTAATTGGCTGGTGACAGACCTGGAGGTGAACAGACCATTGCTTCCCATCACTGATTTCCCTCCAAGGTGGCTTCTCAGAAGTTGGTCTGGAGTGCTGTGGAAAGAATGAGGGGCAAGGGCTCGGTGGTCTGGAACACACACCCTCTGCTCTGTTGTCAGTTTCATATATTTGTACAGGATACCTGGAATTAGATAATTGATTTGCAAACTAAGAGACCACCTGCTTAGTGAAAATTGTCTTTAAGAACTAAAGGACATTCATACTAGAAGAACAAATTGGAAAATATTGTTATTGATCCCTTTCCATTGATGCTAATTTTCAGAATGCCTCTCTGAATCAAATGGCTACCCAATGACTATCTCAGTTAAACAGCTAGGTGAGAGTATTCTATCCCAAATGAAGCTTTGCTTAAGTTTCCTACTTAGTCATATATCTTATTGTTTCTTTATCTATATGTGACGAACAGGCTCTTTTTATAATCTGTATTTCATAGTGATGATTCTAGCAAAGGGAGATACTCCTGGGGTCTGGGTGGATTAAACTGTGCATTTCTTGGTTGTGGCTGGAAGCTGTGATGTTCATATCCGCTTCCTCAAGCCTGTTTCCTTTCACAGAAGAATCAGACTCTCCTGCCAGCTGGAGGAGCTGTTATCTCAGGCCAGGGATGCTCATGGGAACTCTGCACCCTGACAGCCATTTCCTTAGAAACGCATTATGAATCTGTCATCCATAAATGTCACTCAACTATTTCTGAGCTTTACTATTGTTCTGGCTCATACTATTTCTTCAAGCAATTGATTCAGCCCGTGCTCTGCTGGCTATATAAAACAGTGCTTACTGTTTCTAAGTGTGTGTCTTTGAAATTACAAAGGACACCCTTCTGTTCTGATAATTTGATCAATAAACTGTTGTGGTTTTCATTGGGCTCCTTTGATATCTATTAATTAGAGCTCCCTTTGAGAGCAGTCTTAGAGATGGTAGGGAGCCTAGAGATCATGATATAGCAAAATTCTCGATTTTTGGAAAGAATTTCCACTAACACTGAAAAAATGTTTGTGTTGTTTCCTGGCAGTTTAAATCACTAGAAGATCTTGATTGATCACACCTCTGTTCATCACTGGCCCAGCCATTTACCCCCGAATGGTCCTGCTTTGGAGCTCTGTAGACTTGTTCATTTTTCACAGAATAAAGGCTGTTTGAAAGTAGCTATAATACTATTTCTTGGCCTTTCTGTCTTAAACATCTATTGGTGGAAGTATTAAGGCAACTCTATGTAGTTAAAAGGGAGGTTTATTTTGTGGGGTAACTTATAAGTGAAGGGATAGGTAACAGGGTCCGGGAAAGGTGGAGTGCAGTCCAGCGGTGTTCTCTGGAGAACTCTGCTCAGTCTACTTCCAGCGTCCAGGATCCAGGAACCAAGAGAGCCAGCACATTCAGATCTCAGGTCTTAAGGGCTCCTGTCTCAGCCCCACCTTGTAGGTTTGACAGCTATGGGAAGTCTCAATGGGGGTAGTACTTCCAGTTCAAAGCTGGAACAGCTACCCACTACAAACATCTCTCTGTGAAGCAATTGCTGGGATGCTGGATCTTCAGTTTCTGCGATTATCTTAGTTACTTGGTACTGTGTGTTATCTCGTTTGTCCATGTCCCTCTTAAATGTGACTGCCAGTTGGTAACATGAACTTTTGGGTTCTGTCTTCATGATTCCCATGTGAAGTATCCCATGCCTCTGTATGAAATGACCGTGTCCCTCCTGTCAACTGGGAGAAGTAAGTTTATTCCACTGGACCTAGCTCAGAGTAAGATCTTAAAAAAGTATAAAAAGCTGTGTCTGGATTCTCATGGCAAATGGAAAAAAAATACCACTCATTGTGCTTTGCCACTGTGTGGCTCACTCAGATTATTGCATTCTTGTTGGTATAAATTTATCAACTTCTTTTCTGGGCTATACTTACGAATGGAGCAAGTAAATAAAACATATGCATATAGTATATCTCTTGAGATACTGTCCCTTTGTAGAGGTTTTTAATGCATATCATATGGATTAAAATTTCAAAGTAATACACAAATTCTCATTTATTCTGTCTTTGATTCACAGAAAGACAAATTTCGTATTTATGATGAATACTGCAGCAACCATGAAAAGGCACAAAAATTGCTTCTGGAACTGAACAAAATAAGAACAATCCGGACGTTTCTTTTAGTAAGTGCATATTCATCTGTAACCATAAGCTGGCAGTGGTTGAGGGCCTACCTGTAAGAATGCACTGGGTTACCTCTTAAAGCACATACAGACTTGGAAGATAGTCCATGGACATGTAAGCATGCAGATCTGGGACGAGCTTGTGTGTGAGAAACGCTGCTAATGCCCTCTCCTGGTTAAGGGAGAATTGCCGTAGATCTCAACAGTCAAAGAACTGAGGTCAGAGTTCACCTTTGCCTTGCATCCTCAGTTCCCTAGGGATCTATTTACTCCTCAGCGGACTGGAAGTAGGGCAGGCACAGGAAGGCAGCAACTGTAGAGACTGGTTGCTCTCCTACACACATTCCTTACTCCGTTTTCATGAGAGCAGCAGGACTCAGCGTTAACTTCCTTTAAGATGCCATTCGTACATCAAGGCGTGCTTGACAGCTATGGGCTGCCATTGCAAGCGTCTGATACAGTGAGAGCAGTTGTAGGCTGTCCCCAAAAGCCGAGCTTTAGAGTACTTCTAGATTCTTGAGCAGATGCCCATCTCCTGGGAGTCCATCTCCCCTCCACCATTTGCTCCAGGCTACAATGATTTGCTTTCTCTGTAGAGTGACTTTTTCTAGAAAAAAAAATGGTTTTTCTTTAGGATAGAGTCGTATTATGTAGTCCAGGCTAGCCTCAAATTTGAAACGCCCCCATCTGATCAGATAAGTGCCTCTGGGTTTTATACAAATAGAAACAACCAATATACTCTATTAGGCCTGACTTCTGTTATTTTATAGTCTTTCTTTCTTTCTTTCTTTCTTCCTTCCTTCCTTCCTTCCTTCCTTCCTTCCTTCCTTCCTTTCTTTCTTTCTTCCTTCCTTCCTTCCTTCCTTCCTTCCTTCCTTCCTTCCTTCCTTCCTTTTTTTTTTTTTTTTTTTTTTTTTTTGAGACAGGGTTTCTCTCCATAGTTTTGGAGCCTGTCCTGGAACTTGCTCTGTAGACCAGGCTGGCCTTGAACTCATAGAGATCTGCCTGTCTCTGCCTCCCAAGTGCTGGGATCAAAGGCGTGCACCCCCACCACTCAGAACTTTGTAGTTTTCTAATGCCCAGCTTTATGTCATGTATTCATTTTACATTCATTATTACTGAATTATTTTCCATTGTAGGTTTGCCATAGTCTGTTCATCTGTTTTATCAATGAATGAACATTGGGTTTTATTCTTATTTATAATGTTTCCATAATTCATGGTGTTAGGAGCATTCATGCACAAGTCTGTATGGGGCATACATTTTCATTCTCTTGAGTACAAACAGAGAGCGAAAATGTTGGGTCATATGGTTAGTTTAACCAAGAAACTGTGGTTCTGTTTTGCATGACGGCTGGGCCATCTCCACAAGCCCTGTGCTGAGAACCTGGCTTCTCTGTACCTTGCCAGTACTTGGTGTGACTGGTTTTAACTGTGCTAGGAGGTGTATAATCTGAATTTGAAACTAAGCATCCTTTCCTGTGCTCATTAACCATATCTTCTTTGGTGATATATTTATTCAGATCTTTTGTGTACTTTTAAATTGTAGTGTTTAACTTATAGACACTTGTAAGTGTTCTTTGTTTTGGGAGCAATTTTTGTATCAAATATATCACATTCCAATACTGCTCCTCCCAGTCTTGTTTTTTAGTTCTTAAACAGTATTGCCTTTTGAAAAATCAAGTTTTCAAATTCGCTGAAATATAATTTTTAATTTTGAACATTTTTCACTATGGCCATGTTTTTCTTGTCATATTTAAGAAATCTGTACCTATGTGTTATACTGATTTTACCATTTTTAAAAGTGTTTTCTTCTGTTGGTACTATTGTGCTTGGAATTATCTTAGTATCCTTTGGGGATTATTCATGCTTCGGGCCTAGTAGTTCTTTCCAGAGTCTTAGGGTATTCTCTTTGCAGCATCTTGTTACCTGAATTAGGGCAGTTTTATTTTTTCCATATCACATCGTCTAGATTAGGAGCTTCTGTAGATTGCTGAGTAGATGCTCAAAGAACAGGCAACCTGTTGTTGGTCTTAGAGGGCTATCTTTGTAAGCTGTAGATTGTGCACATGAATGGTCTTTCTTAAATTTTTATTGCATTCATAGTTTTGAAAGGTTTCATTATCACATTTTCCCCCTCCACTCTCCCTCCTCCCTCCCTGTCCCTCTTCCTCCCTTCCTCCCTTATTGCCTGACTTTCTTCCTTTTTTTTTGTCTGTCTTTCTTAACACTGGCATTGAAGTCAAGGCTTTGTGCATGCTGGGCGAGTATTTTGTCACTAAAACGACATCCCCAGCTCTCACTGAACTACGTACATCCTTAGCGCTTATTTTTTTAAGTGTTGAAAGATGTGATTCATTCATATATATATGAACTATAGTATATATGTGATTATTGTTTATATAAAACAATGAAGTTGTAAATTATTCATATTATTCATTTATACACTTAAAAAAGGTGTATGAATCCAAATGTAATTATCTTTTATGGCCTTCAATTTTGTCCATTTTTGCCTTACATATTTTGTTGTTAGATATGTATATATTTATTTATCATTATGAAATCTCGTTTTTGTCTTAGATGGTAATTTTTTTGATAAAGTCTATTTTCCATATAGTTATAGTAGATCTCTTAGTGTTTGAAATGCTGTCTTTAACTTTTACTTCTTATGACTTCCTATGATCTTTTAAATGTTCTGGTAGACAGCACATAGCCAGAACTTCCTTTCCTAAGCGGATTCATTTTCCATTAATACTGACTTAATCCCAAAGTCACATAGTGGGAGTTTTGCTCCAGTGTTTCCTGGAAGGAAGTGCAAAGCGTGGCTCTTCTCTCTCCCTCAGTGTGCGTCTCTCCCACCTGTGCCGCCGTCTGTGTTAAGAAGCCTACAGCACTCACAGTTTTGTGTTCTCTACTTCTCTACAGACTACACCTCAACTCTTCTTCATTTCTGTAATTTGACTCTGACTGTGATAGCCTAGCTTGTGAAGAATAACCCTATTTTTTCCTCTGTCATTGCTACTAGTTTATCTGGGGATGTCTTTGTCTTCATTTTTGAAGGCTAGTTCTATGGATAGAACTCTTGATTGTACCCTTCTCTTCATAATTTTGAGTTGGACTCCATTGCTATACAGCCTCCATGGCTTCTGATGACAGTGAACCTGCTGTTTGTATTGCTTTTCTTGGTTACACACTACTTCAGTTTCCTTTTGCCGCTCTTAATACTTTGTCTTTTAACATAGTTCAACGACAATGTAATTCGATGAAGATACTAACTTTGCTTTTCTAATTTGTAGGTAAACCTTTTGGTTTTTAATAAATTTTGAGACATTTTAGCTTGGCCTACATAGAATGTGGCTATGGTCCTAGCTACTTGTGAGGATGAGAAGGAAGGGTCTTTTGAGCCCAGGATTTGAAGCCTAGTCCAAGCAACATTGTAAGACTCCAAGGCTCCATCTTAAAATAAAACAAATTAAAACATAAATTGTGAATTTACAGAGGTTATTAAAATATTTATTACATAATTTTTCATTTTCTTTAATTACCCTTATGCATACATTGAATGAAAATAATAATTATTATTATTTTATTATTTTGTGTGTACAAGTGTTTTGCCTATATGTATGTTTGTGCGCCATGTGTGTAATGTTTTTGGGATCCAGAAGAGGGTGTTGGATCTCCTGGTACTGGAGTTACAGATGGTTGTGAGGTACCATGCGGCTGTTAGGGGATCAAACCGAGGTCCTCTGGAAGAGCAGCCAGTGCTCTTAACTGCTGCCATCTCTATAGTCACCACATCTATGATCCCTCTTGGTTCCTTGTAATTGTTCATTTTTCTATAACCTGTTATTCTCTGTTCTTCATATCTGATGATTTATATTAACTTACCTGTAACTCAGTGAAGTATTGTTTTCATCCTGTGTCTATTTGATGCACTGTTTTTCTCTGTTGAGGGTTCCTCTTTCTTTGCTTGCCATCAGTGTCCTTCAGTTATGTAAGAGGTGCTTAAATTCTTTGAATATACTTGTAATTGCTATGTTGAAGTCTTCTAAATCTAATATCTAGGTACACTAAAGAGTTTCTATTGACTGTGACTGAATCAAATTTTCCTGTTTCTTTGTGTATAACAAAACAACTTGACATTTTAAATAACTAAATAGCAACTCTGGAATCTGTGTTTCCTCTGTGAGATTGGTTACTGGGTTTTTGTTTTTGTTTGTTTTTTTCCTTGTTGCTCTATTCTATTCTTAGTAACCTATCTAGAAGTGATCTGAGTTTCAGTTTCTCTGAAGACACCTCTGCGCAGGTTACCTTCATTATTTCGCTTTGCTTTTTGAGATCCCTTCTGTGAATGTTCATCTTGTCATAGCTCCTCTCTCATGAGCATGGACCCAAGCATGACTATAGTTTGGGCACAGTTGAAGGCCGGAGGATTTGCAAGGTGATTCAGGTTTTTTCCCAGGGTTCCCATGGAGGATTTTTTTTTTTTTTTTTGAATGACACACCCTTTTCATCAGTCAAAGAAATTCATTCTCTCTATTCTATGTATATCTTTTTAGATGATCTGTGTTAAATTTTTTGCTAGTATGCTGGAAGACCTCAAGTATAGCTGTAGTCTCAGGCTAGCATTGTGGGCATTTCCTGTTTTGCTTATGGAATGTGCTAGCATTTTGGACAACACTCCTTGGTATGAGATTTTTGCTCTCTGCAGCTCCCTTGATAGAGTGTAAGAACTCCGCTATCTTGTTTAGTGTGTGTCCTGTCTTTAGCAGTGTTCACTTGGAATACTTCTGAGTTTAGTTAGCAGTGTCCACTTGGAATACTCCTGAGTTTAGTTAGCAGTGTCCACTTGGAATACTCCTGAGTTTAGTTAGCAGTGTCCACTTGGAATACTCTGTAGTTTAGTTAGCAGTGTCCACTTGGAATACTCTGTAGTTTAGTTAGCAGTGTCCACTTGGAATACTCCTTAGTTTAGTTAGCAGTGTTCACTTGGAATACTCCATAGTTTAGTTAGCAGTGTCCACTTGGAATACTCCATAGTTTAGTTAGCAGTGTCCACTTGGAATACTCCATAGTTTAGTTAGCAGTGTCCACTTGGAATGCTCCATAGTTTAGTTAGCAATGTCCACTTGGAATGCTCCATAGTTTAGTTAGCAGTGTCCACTTGGAATGCTCCATAGTTTAGTTTGCCAAGTGACTTAATGTGAAGTCCCACTGAAAAAGCCACAAGTCAAGAATGTGAGTTGAGATGACTCACAGCATAGTCCAGCAGACAGAATCTGTCTGGATAGTCCCTACCCTGGAACTAAAATAGATGATCTGGATGGCTTTAGGATATTCATTATATTTCAGTAGTTAGTTTCCATATTCATAAATGAACGGTTCTAACATCTAACAGTTTCTAGGTTTGGGGTGATGATGATATTATTTTGGGTCTTTGCTGTTGTTGTTTATCTCAAGAAGTTTTTAATGTCCTTGAGTCCCCTGAAACTTATTCAATAGACTTATTTTTTTATAATAATATAATATTTTTTTAATGGCACAGTGCACAATTGCCTGTACATGCCCATATCAATCGTTAATCCTGAAAATGCTCAGAAGCCATGCCGACAGGCCAGTCTCTTAGGGGACATTTGTCAGTTGAGGTTCCCTGGTCCCAGGTGATTCTAGTTTGTGTCAAGTTGTCAAAAACAACCAGTACACATGCTTTCTATACAAACTTGAGGATTCATGTTCCTGTTCCTAGGACATGTAAATGCTGGATGAGAGTCCACCTGTAATCCCAACCTTCGAAGGTAGACATAGGATTCCATAGAGCAGGCTGGCTGGGATGACTAGTTCTCATAGTGAGTTCTGGTGGGACTGTGTCTCACTGAATAAAATGAAAGAGTGATTGACAGTGATTTCTAACATCAACTTTGGTCCTCCACATGTGCGTGTCACATGTACACACACCAGTGTGCATGTTCACCTACACATATAGGTGTCCACAGTATGTGGGCATGCATACACATATGTCCTCCTCTCTTGCTCACCTTCTCACACACACACATGTTGGAAGAAAAAGTTAAACCGACCTAAGAGTTTTCAGGATCCTTCAGTCCAGAGCTGTGAAAGAAGGTAACCACACTTCTAAGGCAGCTAACTCATGCTGGAACTGGAAACTCTGAAACATTCATGGAATACTGTAAGATATAAATAATTGTGTCCAAGAATTTCTCCCAGGGAGAATACCATGGGTACTGTGAAGGAATATTGGCTGCTCTGTCTTGTGTGATGTTTCAGTGAAGTGACCATCCTCTAACTAGGTACACAGACAGAGACTGAGACTTGACTGTCCCATTCAGGGGAGGACCCTGTACCAGTGGTGTGCCTTTTGAATGTTTTCCTTTCAGTTCCTGGCCCCTCCTCGAAATTCATATAGTGACAGGGAATATACTGACTTCTGAGTGTAGCCATTTGAAGGTCCTCTCCTTCTTGCCTGACATATGAAATCCTTGTCTGTGGTGGCCACTCTGGCAGGCAGTGCAGAAACAAGATTCCCCACAGGTCTTTCTCTTTGTTGTATTGTTTAGAAGATGGGAGGTTGTCTACTCAAACTTTCTGGCGAGCTCAAGCTGCTCCATGTCGACCTACCCCTGTGATTGCTAATATGGAGATTTCTCCATTCCACTTGCCCATGTGGAGATCTGCACTGATCTCCTTTAAGATTGGCTGCCATAGCATCTTTCCTTAAGTGTGATCATATAACAGCAGCAGCAGCAGCAACCACCAAAATGACTTAGAACCACAAGCTTCAAGCATTCCAGTTTGACAGAGAGGAAACTCTAAAATGAGTTCAAGTTGGTGCATCACTAGTCAGCAGGGAAGCCTGACTCTCACATTAGAACTCAGTGTCTTGGTTAGTGCCTGCTTTTCTACAACATGATGTGCTTAAAAATTAGCCTATTTTTTATTTCTGTGAATATACTTGCTTGTCTTTCTGTATGTGTTCAGTGTGTGTGTGAAGGTGCCTGTGGAGGCCAGAAGAGACTATCACATCCTTTGGAATTTAAGTTACTCCGGGGCAATGGTGGCACACACCTTTAATCCCAGCATTCAGGAGGCAGAGCCAGACGGATCTCTGTGAGTCTGTGAGTTCAAGGCCAGCCTGGTCTACAGAGTGAGATCCAGAACAGGCACCAAAACTACACAGAGAGACTCTGTCTTGAAAAGCCAAGGAAAAAAAAAAGAATTTAAGTTCTATGCAATTCTGAGCTGTGTGATCTGCATATTGGCAACTAAACCTGGATCCACTGCAAGAATAGCAGTGTTCTTAACTCTCTAAGTGCCAAGCTTTTCTCTCCAAGCCCAACAATGCACTTCCTATCAACAAAATATATCTGTTTGGTCTGTTTCTCTATTTCTTCTCTCTCTCCCTTTCTCTATTTAAACCCTTTTCCTTCATGCTCAGAAGAATATATGTGGGTTAAATTTGAAGTTCGAAGTTCACTTTGGGTTCTATAACTAACATGAAAGGCCGGGTCTTGACTGTCCTTGTGACATGGTATTAAAGGACACATGTTTTCATAACCTTTCCACATAAAATGTTGATGGAATAGTTTTGCAACCTTGAGTTTGCAAGATGTACTTAGTTATTAAATGTCTATTTTCACTGCAGAACTGCATGCTGCTTGGCGGACGGAAGAACACAGATGTTCCCCTGGAAGGGTACTTAGTGACACCAATCCAAAGAATATGCAAGTACCCTCTCCTGCTGAAGGTATTTAATGTGGCAGCGTGTGCTAGCACCTTAATATTTTGTTGATTAAAAAAAAATTTCTTTTCAAGACGCTAGTATTCTCAAAAGAGTAGAGCAGTATTACTGAAAAAAATGGCTATTTTGTCATAAATTCCTGTGTGGATTAGGAAACAAACCTTTAGTAGAAAGGCCATTAAAGGAAGCTTTTAGTGCTCATCCTTTGAAACACACATCCTTGTTTGAGTTTCATTTAGAGTAAATGCATTAGCTTTAGGAGAGACCCTATTAAATCCATTATGACTGGTTTACATAGCACGTTAGCTACAGAAAACTTTATTTTATTTTATTTTTTTAATTCCACTGTTGTTCTATTTTTGGTTTCTCCATACTTTGGTGACTTGATACTTATGATGTTAGGGTTAAATTACACAATTTCAAAGCTTAGTGTACTGGTTAGTTTGTTTTGTCAACTTGACACTAGCTAGGGCCATCTGGGAGAAGGGGGTGTCTATTGAGAAAATACCTCCATCAGTTTGTCTTGTGGACAAATCTGGGGAGCATTTTCTTGATTAACAATTGATGTGGGAGGGCTCAGCCCCCTGTGGGTGGTGCCATCCCTGGGCAGATGGTTCTGAGTTGTATAAAAGAAAAAAAAAATCTAAGCAAGGCATGAGAATGTGCCTGAAGCAGTGTTCCTCATTGCCTCTTCCTGCTTCCAGGTTTCTGCCCTGATTTCCCTCATGATGGCCTGTAAGCTGAAACAAACCCTTTCATGTGTCATGGAGTATATCATTACAATAGAACTTAAGTAACACTTGCCTTTTAAATGATCATTGTAAAGGTGGTGTGTGGATCACATGGAACAAGAAATGGCGGAACACAAAGTGAAAAGCCATTACAGACAGTAAACATCACACTAACTATCAGTTGCTGCAGGTATGAAAGTAACTAGGGTTTTTATTATGACGATACAATGTTGCACAGGAATAGCAAGTCCTAAACTATAGCTTTGGAATTACAACATTAGGATAGGGAATGAGAGGGAGGGTTGGACACATGAACTCCGAGTTCAAATCATAGGTGTTCTCTCTACTAATTCTTTGTCTAAGGTATGTAATCTAACCTCTTAAAGCCTTGCATTTGCATTTGGAGGACAAAGATGAGGATGATCATGAAATCATAGCATATGAATTTATGTAAAAACACATGGATATTATGAAATACTATGGACATGTAAACATGTGTTGGCTTACCTTTTGGGACAGAAATGTTATGAATAGTAACTAGACATAAATCTTGTTATAATTTTATGAATTGCATAAGTTGACTGTCTTGCGAAATTTGTGTGTATGAGCAGTATATGTGTTGCCATATGTACTGGTTAGTGTAGGTTTGTGCACGTGTGTGAGTGTGCTTATGTATGTATGTGTACATGCATATGGAAAGCCATTGGTGAAGTCTAGTTATTACTGTCTAAGGTCTTGATCAGTTTGGTTTCTCCATCAATTAAGAAATTAAAAGGCAGGAAGAAACTTGGTGATAGCATTATATGCCTTCAATCCCAGAACTCAGGAGGCAGAGGCAGGCAGATCTCTGAGTTACAGGACAGCCAGGACTACATAGAAACCCTGTCTTGAAAAAACATAAACTACAACAACAACAAAAAACAACAAAGCCACCCCTTCCAAAAAAGAGGCAGGAAACAAACTTCACTAAAAGTGTAGAAATATAGACACGTGTGCGCGTGCGCGCACACACACACACACACACACACACACACACGTGCAGAGGGTATTTGGAAACTAAAAATAAGAGCCTATTGGGAGAACTTCCTTAGATGTCTTTTAGGAGATTCCTAGCCTGCTTTACCTTTCTAGAAGTCTGGGGCTGTCAAGCCCAATATAGATGATAGTGAATTTCCAAGGCTTTAGTCAGACCCTGAGAAATGAGCAGGCCCATTGTTAATCTGGACACTTTTAAGTATTCCAAATCTGGTAATTGTTTTGGGGAACAATGCCCTAGCTACCACTGTGGTTTTCTGTTTTACTCAGGAAAGCCTCTATTCACCTGTAGAGCTATCTACCAAGACGAGGAGCTATTTGGAATTTGGTCCACTGGGCATGTGAGTTAAATATAGTGGCCAGTCTTCCCCTGTCTCTGGGTGCCTGAAGGCTGGGGATCCCTTTTTGGGGGAGCTATGTCTCTGACATATCTCATATCCTTGTACCACCTGATGGGTTGTGTCTTTTAGGCCTTGTCACTTGAACATTCTCTTTACCAGGATGAGTGTACTTCCTCATCCCAAATGATGATATGTCTGATGAAGGGACTTCAGGACTTTCCATTGTAGGGCAGTAACAATCAGTGGTTAGATGTTAGCCACCATCCTTGTTGATGTCTGATTTTAAAGGCTAAAGCTGGTTTCCGACGGGAGTTTTTTGGCTCTTTCAGAAGGCAGTAGAAATTCCTCACAGAGGATGGGGCATTCCTTGTACGCTAGTACAGTTCTCTTGGCCTCAGAGTCAGCCATCCATTTTCTCCCGCCACTGGGTCATCCTCTTCCTGATATGTAGGACAGCAGTGGGTTGCAGCCACTTGAGTGATCCAAAGGATGGCATTCAGGAGCCTGAGAATTTCTTGGGAATACTTTATAGGGGTCTCAGCTGTAGTTGGAAGGAGGCCACTTTCCTTCCATGTGGCTGCATGGACATGGAGGAAGAGGGGGCCATAGTTGGAATCTGTGACAATAAATATTGGGACAGTCCCAGGGCTGAAATTAGTGCTTTAATTTGACTAATTAAGTAGTAGAATTTGGGGATACTGATCCTGATTCAAGCACTTCAAATTCAGTGACTATTTCATATCCTGCATGTCAGATTCTTCCTTTCACAAAGGACATTCCCTCTGTATAGAGGGCCAATTGTGTTGATCTGAGAGACCAGGATGGGCTACACAGTTGTCCATGAGGACCTTCTGACAGGAGTGGAGAGGCTCCCCTTCCTTTTCGGAAAGACTGATGGCTAGGTTCAGGCTTGGGCAGGTCTGCAGAGTAATTTCAGGTCCCTCCAGTATGGGCCTGATATTTAAGGAAACTTCTGTGAGTTGGATTTGCAATGGTTCTCAACATGTGGGTCAAAATCCCTTTTGCAGGTTCAGTGACCCTTTCACAGGGGTTGCCTTAGACCATCAGAAAATATAGATATTTATATTATGATTCATGACAATAGCAAAATTACAGTTATAAAATAACAATGACAATAATTTTATGATCAGGGGTCATCATACCATCAAGAGCTAAGGATCTCTGCTTTAGGAAGGTTGAGAACCTCTGAGTGGTTCCTCTTATTATTTAGAATGACCCAGTGTAATGATACATGTGAAGTGTGAGGGGGAGCCCTAGGGAATCTTTTGAGTTCCAGGAATCAGGAGTCTGGCAGAAGCATCTGCTCACAGGCATCCAGAGCAGCCCCTTGCTACCTGCTCTAATTCCTTAGCTGTCTATATGACTAGAGGAAATGGAACGTACATTGTTCCCCGGAGCTGTTCCTTGTCTCTCAGCTATGTACAGGTGAAACTTAGTCTGACTAGGCAAGCCTAAGGCAGGAGTTTGGGTTTAATGACTTTTCAAGTTTCTGGAAGGCTTGCTGGGACTTAGGAATCCATTCAACTCTGGTGAATTCTTGAGATTGCATCTCCTTGAGGGCCTGCTTTAGAAGCATAGTTAGCCCTGAGTAACCAGGGAGCTACATTCTACAATATCCTATAGCTCCCTGAAAGGCCTCCATCTGTTTGAGGGTTTGGGAGAGCAGGAAGGCCAAGATGGGTCAGATTCATTCTGGTCCTAAAGCCCTGGGCCCCTTTGGAAGGACAAGGCCCAAGGAGGCAACTTCTGCTTTGTATAGCTGGGCTTTCCCCCAAGACACCCTGTAGCATATCTCAGCTAGGAAATAAGGAGGAAGCTCTTCTCTGGGACATGAGGTTTTTGGTTGGCCCATATAAAAGACCATCTACATGGTCTTAAGTTCATCCCATCATATCTCAGAAAAGAGCTAAGTCAAATAAAGTAGACTGTCTCAAAACTCTTGGAAGAAGACAGTCCAAGTAATTTATCCTGTCCTGCAGGTGGGATCTTCTAAAGCAAATAAAAACTGATTATGGGGTGGAGTGAGATGTATATGAAAGTGTCTTTATGATCCAGCACTCGCCAGGTGGTGGTGATAGCAGCACACATCTTTAATCCTAGTACTTGGGAGACAGAGGCAAGCAGATCTCTGAGTTTGAGGCTAGCCTGATCTATAGAATGAGTTCCAGGACAACAAAGGCTACACAGAGAAACCCTGTCTGGAAAAACAAACAAACAAACAAACAAATAAACAAACAAGATCTAACACCGACTAATGAGTCTTATTAGGGGAATCTGTGTGAAGAGAGTGTGAGAATTAGGAACTACTGGATGGAGTGGAGCCACACTTCATTGATCATACAGAGACCTTGGACTGACTTCCGTTTTTTAGGGCTTGTGCTACCACCAAGTATGAGATATTCTGTGTACTAGAACATTCAACCAATCATCCTTATTTCATTAGCCCTTGAATTATGGAGCTCAATCTCCCTCTGACTTTAAGATTCAGGAGACATTGTTTCTGATCAAGAAAATAGGCAGGATGTTTAAGATGATACACGACCACAGAAGTGGCCATTTTAGCCTTCTCTATAGCATTGTATTTCTATCTGTCCACACTGAAGCCTTGACATTGCTCTCCAAGGAGACAAGCAATAGTGTTCTGCCCTGGAGGGAGAAGCAGTTTGACCTTGAGTCTAGACAAAATGTTTTTTTCTCAATATAGGAGTCAAGGGCAGGGGAACTATTGAAAAGAAATGACAGAAGTGGAGATCTCCCCCTGAACAGGCAAGCAGTTGAGTGAGGTATCACTCTAGGGGTTGACCTAACACCCCCTGAATTGTTGTACATTTTCAGGACCAGGAACCAGGGGAAAGGGGGGGTCAATGCTAAGAATCACGCTCCTCAGTCAGTCATGAATCTAATCTTATGATGCTTACAGTCATAAATTCCCAGGGCTCCTCAAGATCGTTAAACATGATGGGAGCCTGTATGGGAAGCCCTTCCCCGCCAGACCTGTCATTATGGAGAGGTAATGACATGAAGCCCAAAAGGGCTAGAAGGCATTGATGCTACCAGTGATTTCCCTTACAGAAGTCTCTGAGGGCATTCCCAACAGGAAGTGACTTTGCACACAGCGGAAGCAAGCCCTAGGCTTAGACTTGCAGTGGGGCGGAGGTATGGGGGGACATTTATCTGGTTGACTCTTAAAGTGACCACTAATGGCCCATGGTGCTCGTCCTTTTTTCTTTCTTTTCATGGTTCTATCATAAAAAGACTAACTTTGTGACCTGGACAAATTAGAAAAGCCTGCTGGTGTTTTGTCTGGGATGGATACTAGTGTCTGGAGTTTTTATGAGTGTCTGAACCTGGATGAGTTAAGAATGTGGCTTTTAAGACAGTGCCATCCTGTGATTCAGGGTGCATTCATGTATTTTCCCAGTGGGAGCCTCCTTGTCTTCTTGTAATGTATAACAGGGACTAATAAAGAGTTTTAACCTTGGCCTTCTTAAGACCCTCTATAACACAATAAAGCAAATGTCCTTTCCATTCTTCATGTGATCATTTGGATTTCAGAGGGGCTTCTGAGAGGGGCTAGCCTTATCTCCCATAGGGAAGTCCTTGTCCAATTTGGTCTTATGGGCAGCGAGGAACTCATTGCTGCTCCAAGAGCTTGATCTAACACCCTCTTCTTTCCAAAAGGGTTAGTGTTTGTTTTAATAATATCACATCTTCACACCATACTTCATATATCTGGTTTAGTTGGTCAGAGGATTGATTGTACTTGTCTGGGTCCTCCATATAACTTCTCAGTTCTTACTTCAAGTCATTCAGTTCTGAGAATCCCTGCAGATTACTACCTCAGGGACTCAGTGCTTATGCACCCATAGGTGACCTTGTTCCCTGATCCCTTGCTGGAATCCCAGATATTTCCTTTATTGTAAGGGCAAGAAGGGAATGTTAAGAATACATCATAAACTAGTGGTTGTGTTAAATCACTCATGGCTGAATAGAGATGACCTCAAATGTTTGAATTTAATTCTTAAAAAATGCATCATAGATACTTTCTCATCTCACATGAAAGAGAGTAGTTGAGAGACTTGAAGCAGAGATGACTTCCTTGCCCTTTGAGGAAGATTATTTTCATTCACAAAAAGAAAAAAGACTTATGTATACAAATAGGCTAGTGCTGACCATTTACTTTTGTGTACAGATAGGCTGATACTGAAAAATTAGACTTGGATTCTTTTTGAGTGGTTTTATTTATTCAGAGGAAAGTATTAAATGCACTAGATTATATTGTGAAGAACTTTCAGAATCTGAGAGCAAGTAACTATTAGAGTCATGACTTGATTGTCTCTTCTTTTTTGTTTATTTTACATTATCTAATTCATGTCTCAGCTCCTCAGATTAGTGTTAGGTACCATTCCAAGGGCCCCCATCCTGTCCTGAAGGTTGATGTCCCCATCTCACATAATTTAAAAAGGCTTTAACTTCTGAGAATTTACTTCTGAGGTTCCTTGTCACTCTAGTGGATTTGGAGTCCAGAATAAAAATTTCAGCTTCATTTTAGGAATAATGTGGTGTATATTAGATCATATCAAATACAAGGTCAAAGTTTATTTCAAAGTATTCAACAATGAAACAATTAAGAACTGCCTGCTTCCCTACTGCATCTTGAGAAATTAAACAAACAAACAAACTCTGAAATGACGCCTCAGGGTTTCCGTAATTGTGTTAGTGCCACGATGACAACCATCCTAAAGAAACAAATGACTGATTAAAAAGCAATGTGGTCACAGCTGTCTAGACAGTGGGTGAAGATGTTTAATTTTGTGCTTCTAAACAACAGCTAAGAAGACCATTTAATATACTGAAAAGATTACAGATTGTTTTGTTTTTGATGTTTAGAATGAGCAGAAAAACATCAATAAATTTCCATCCCCAAAGCAGAACCTAAGAATTAAATAACGAAGCTCTGGGTGTATGGAACACAAATGCTTACTAAGAAGGAACAAGAGCAATTGATGAGGATGATGACATGTACCCCTAATGATGGGATTGTGTGAAACTGGTCAACTAATTCTTTTTTTGCTAGAGTATAAAAGATACACACAAGTGTTGCTTTATTTATGGTTTGTCTTTATAGTTTTCCCAGAAGATATTAGAAGTAGGAACTTAATTCAGTTTTTGAAACTGTGGTGCATATTTGTTTGAAGGTCTAAGAAAAGACTCTAAGAAAAGGAAATGAACATATTCTGATAAGCGTCCGTTAGAACAAAAGTCAGATTTTAAAAAGCTGTGGTATGATTCAGGTGAGATATTTGATGATTTGAGAGAGAGAAGAATCCTTGTTCTGTTTCTAAAATACAGGTAAGTTCGAGGGAAAAGGACAGTGACTACAAAAGGGAGCATTGAAGTAATGCTTACTCACTGAGTTGCAAAAGGGAGCATTGAAGTAATGCTTACTCACTGATTTGACCTTTTGCTTTTGATCACTATCTTTAGTGGAGTTTGTGATGTCACTTAGCAGTGTGGCTGTCACAGTCTTTGTAGTTCCCATTTCCTGGTCGGTGGGAACCCGCTGTACCACAGCACCGGAGATCAAAGGGTGGTTTGTTTCTGTGTGTAAACAGGAGTTACTGAAGAGGACCCCACGGAAACACAGTGACTACGTGGCAGTGATGGAAGCCCTCCAAGCCATGAAAGCTGTGTGTTCCAACATCAACGAGGCCAAGAGACAGATGGAGAAACTGGAAGCTTTAGAGGAGTGGCAGTCCCACATTGAAGGCTGGGAGGTATGTGCCCTTTGCTCAACTTTCCGGCTTTGTACAGTTGTGGAGTCACATGCAGGGCTTCTTTTCAAGGCATGGAACCCCAAGGTGGTCATCTTCCAGCTGCCCAGAGACCATAGTCAGCTCTGAAAATGCTTTTCCTGGTACTTTCGCCCATGTGTCAGATGGAAGTCTTCTTGACCTGAGATATTTGTGATGGAACCAATAAATCCTGTGTGCCTCTAGGAGTTGGCACCTTAGGATTTGGGGTACCACGATTCCCTTTTTCCTGTCCTGGTTTTGGTCAGCAAGTCCATCGCCTGAGTGCTTGGGATAATAAAGCATTATGTGTGCTGTGATACCATCTGTAGACTCTTCAACTGGGGACTTGATGTTGAATTTCACTTCAAGTCTACCGAAACACTCTGTGCTTTGATTTTCTTCATTCCTAAACAGAAGGGAAGCTCTATGATCTGGTGTTATTTGTTTAGTCAAAATGAAAAGTGTGAGTTTGATGAGTCATGGAAGAATGCTTTCTTGTTTATTTATTTATTTTTAAGATTAAAAAAGCCAATGAAGATCCTGGTTTAGAATCTGTCAGATGTTTCTAGCTATGGTGACTGGCGATGTTGAGTCTCCGTTATTCCACAGGAATGAAATCCCATACTCCTGCTATAAAAATAAGCTAAAATTCTGATTTGAAATGACCATTACTTAAATGAATATGCACTTTGGGCTAGCAACCTTTTTTTCTATGATAGAATAAGCAATTAAAATAATAAAAAATGCAAAAGTATAAACAGGAATGAAAATGCACAGCCAAGTACAACTCACATAAATCCAGAGATTGCTATTCTCCTTGGGGAGTTGTCATTAGCTAACTTTTATTTCAGTCTGTTGCTTTTCATTGAGACCTAAAATTCTATTCAGCCAGATATGCCAAGAAATTGTCAATGCTGACCTGGGACAGTCTTCCTACTTGGCCACCCCTTGCTATGAATGGTTGAAAGTGCTAGCTGGGGTCTGACGTAGCTTCCTCTGTGCCTATATTCTTCTATTTTGAGTGTTCAGGGTGACCCTCCTGCAGTATGAATGCTGCCTCTTTCAATCAGGGAGAATGGCTGTGTGTTTTACGTTTGATTCATGATGATGATTCCTTTCTTGCAGAGCAGTGGTCCTGCTGGGATAAGAAAAATGGAGCCAAGTTTGCTTTTACAGCTTTGTTGTCAGTCAAATACTGGAAGAAAAACCAAACTCTTAAAATCGCAGGATTATCTGTATAATCTGCCCGCCTTTAGCTGCAACAAGAATGTCAGAGACTGCTTTTTCTGATGCGGTGATTTGGTCTCCTTCTAGTATGTCACCTAAAAAAATTGAGTCTACTACCAGAAGAGAGTTTGCTTAAACAACATTGTTTTGCACAGCCTTGGGTTGTATTATTATTTTATGAGTAGCTCACAGCAGAGAGAATATCCATTAGGCCAGTTAAAATTTTCATCTTGAATGTCCCCAAACACCTATGAGTTGAAGGCTGGGCCCCCAGTCATTGGTGCTGTTGGGTGGTGGTAGTACTTTTAGAAGGTGAGACTTAGTAGAAATAAGTTAGGTGACTAGGGATGGTGCCACTGAAAGGATTATTGAGTTGCGGGGGCCTTCCTGTTTCTCCCTTTCACTTCCTTTCCTTTATGAGGTAAGCAACCGTCTCTATACATATGTCTACCATGATGTTCTGCTTCATTATAGACCAGAGCAACGGGGCCAGGTGGCCAAGGACTGCAATTGTGGGATACATGAAACTAAAATCAAATGTTTCCTTCTGATCCATTGATTTATTTCAGATATTTGTTATAGTTACAGAAAGCTGGCAAGCCATCCCTGATTTTACAGTATTAAAGATGGAGCCTTGGAGCTGAAGAAGTTATTGGAGTTTCATCAATTCTGTCACCTATGCAGGGAAGCAGCAAGAACTCAATTGTGTCAGAGATGGGGCAATTGACATGAATAGCTAGTTCTAAAGAGAGTGCTCACACCCTCTTCCTGAGGAGACTTTGGTACTGAATAAATATGATAAGGCCATAGAGTTGAGCGTTAGGGGACTTTAATGCATGAAGCTTTGAGAGGGGTTGAGCCAGTTGCTTGATAACGTCTGATTAGGTCTGGCTATGTAGCCCAGCCCACTATAATGATGATGAGAACTATTACTTCTTTTAAAAAGCAGGTTAGGGGATGTGACTCTTCAAAGAGAACTCTGTAGAAGCCCAGAGTTGGCCAGGGTCAACTCTGCCCTGAGATAGAACAGGAATAGGCTAAAGAAGTTTCTTCAGATTGTTAACAGTGGTTGGTGAGATACATTAAGACTCTTGTGTGGTTAGCAGAGTCCAAGTTCTGATGTAGGTGCAGCAATGATATTCACAGAAGGCAGAGTCCATTGTAGAGATTTATAGTTAGGAACGTGGTGAATGCTATGAATAATCTCCTTGTGAAACTCCTGCAGGTCTCTCATAACCACCTCAGGACATAGCATTCCTGCTCTGAATAGCACCTATGTTTTGCAAAGTAATGGATTTCCACTTTTTAAGGTGGAAATTCTTCTCATTCAGTTAATCAGAATCTCATTGTCCTATCAATCAAAGAAAAGTTTTGTTTTTTGTTTTGTTTGTTTTTTGAGACAGGGTTTCTCTGTGTAGCCTTGGTTGTCCTGGAACTCGCTCTGTAGACTAGGCTGGCTTCGACTCAGAGATCTGCCTGCCTCCTCCTGAGTTCTGCGACTAAAGATAGCACCACCACTGCCCTGCACAAGATTTTGGTTTTTATAATAACTTTTCACAAATAATTTGCCCACCTAAAACTTTGGGGTAACAAATGATTTTTTACACTTGTATGTGGAATTTATATAAGTACTTGAAATTTCTTGTTCCTAAATCATATGAAACAATGGGAAAAAAGCATAGCTTTTGAAGAGACTTGGTTTTTAGTCTGGGCTCCCAGGAGTTGTTTTTTGTTTTTTTCTGGGGCAAACATCAGGCTTCATTTGTAGATAGTATGAGTGATTTCAAGGGTCCAGTGAAGTGAGTGAGAGTCTGCAACTATGATGCAGTATTTTGAAGTTTTGGTTCAGCAGATTTTATCCTTAAGCGTTTCCTATCTTTATAGTATATGAACTCAGCCCGTGACAGCTGCTCTATTACTCTATTAGATACTTTTCTTAGTGCTGTAACAAAATCCTTGGTGAAAGCAGCTTGAAGTAAGGGCATCATGGCATGGATGGCCTGGTGGCAGGAGGCTGAGGTGACTAGTCACATCGTATCCTCAGTTAGAAAGCAAAGAGAGCTGGATGTGCTGGTGCTCAGCTGTGTTCCTCTTTTTCCCCCTCTCACATAGTTCAAAACCTCAGCCTGTGAGATGCTGCTCCTGGCATCATCAAGATGTGTCTTTCATCCTCAGTTAACCCCCTGGAAGTGCCTTTACAGGCATGCGAGGTGTGATTTCAAATCTAGTCAAGTTGACAGTGCAGGTTAAACATTTGTTACTTAAGGTTACATGAATCTAAGCCATTGTGCTAGCTAGTTTTCTGTTAGCTTGACATAAGCTATAGTCATTGAGAGGAAGGAATCTCAATTGAGAAAATGCCTCCAGAAGATCAGGTTGTAAGCAGGCAAGCCCATAGAGCATTGTTTTAGTTAATGATTGATGAGGGAGGACTCAGCCCCTTGTGGGTGGTACCATCCCTGGACTGGTGGTCCTGGATTCTGTAAGAAAGTAGGGTGAGCAAGCCATTATGAACAAGCAGGTAAGCAGCACCCCTCCATGGCCTCTACATCAGTTCCTGCTTCCAGGTTCCTGCCCTGCTTGAGTTCCTGTCCTGACTTCCTTCAATGTTCAACTACAATGTGGAAGTATCAGCTGAATAAACCCTTTCCTCCGCAATGTGCTTTGGGTTGTAGTGTTTCATCATAACAATACTAACTATAACTAGAACAGCCATGGACTTTTCAAATTAAAGTTAAGTTTACAGAAAATGTTATAAGTCAGATCACCAATAGAAAAGCTACAGTATCAGACTTGAAAATGATTTTGGGGGCAACTGAGCTTTCTGACAATCTAATCAAGCTGTAGCTAAAGTGAATAGTCTCTAAAATTTTTCTTCAAACATTTTGGTACTCCATTCAGAACTCAATACAAAAATCTAAAACAGTAGTAATCTAGTTTCGGTTAGGGGAAGATAAAGATCCTTGACTGATAATCATCTGCTCACCATTGGGGAAATACTGACCTGCTAATGTGAGTGATTGAAGGGACTACCTAAGCTTGGTTACTTAGCTTGTGGTCTGGGAGATCTAAGTGTATCTGAGGTGTCTGTTCAGGTCTTTGAGAGCTTCAGAGAAGATGATGGAGCACATTGGGAGTCAATGAGGAGTTGAGTCACCTGGAGAGGAGAGGTTTAGGGGAAGTCCCAGGCTCCGTTTTAACAGTTCATTCTCATGGGAAGTGACACAGTCCCATAAGATCTGCTCTAACGTTTTGTGAGGTCAGTGCCCATGACTTAATTACCTCACTACTCACCTGCTCTTAAAGACTCTAACATTGTCTTACTAATTCTCTAGGACATGAACCTCTGGGGGGCTAACCATTCAGCTCTGGCTGTGAGCCTGAACATTTTCTGAAGTTATTATTCCCTTTTGGTTGACTTATAAGTTAGCACAATTTAACTTACTCAGTTTCTCAAAACAATATAAGCAGATGAAGTTTAAGTAAATTGGCAACTAAGAAAAATATAGCTGATTCTTAGAAGTAGCTCTGTTTTCTGCCTGCTATTTAACAGTAAGTTCATTAAAGCAATTTGCTTTTTCTCAGCATTTATATAGTAACTTTGGCCAAGAAGATGTCATGTTTTAATTGTTCATCTATGGAGTTATACCTCTTATCAGTACAGTTTATTATATGAGTTCCCAGGAGAGTGACAGGGTCCATTGTATTTTGATAATGAGTAAATCAGACAGCCACAAAGCTGAGAGTTTCAGAGTACTCTATCAGACTTACTGAACTCATTTGTCAACAGTTAATATACTTTGTGCAAAAATATATGAGACGTTTAATCAGAGCTGTTTACCCATTCCGTAGAACTGGGCTATTCTCAGTTTCAGCCTGCTTTTGGTGGGTCAGTTATGTGGTTTTAGCTATAGGTTCTAGATTCATATTGAAATATTTTGATAAAAGAATATCAATAACATGACATCGTTTAGTAATTTAGCTTAAAGTCCTTGACTTGTCTAATTGGAAGCAGTCTCTCAAATGTCAGAAAAATCTCAATAAAATGTAAGAGAAGGAGTCATTAATATGGGAAGGGTTGGGGCAAATGATGAAAGTTGTTATATTTTAGAAAAGGAAAGAAACAGAAGGGAAATATGATATTTCTTAATTTCTTTTCACATGGGGGAAATGTTGTAGTTTTTGTTTTTGACACAGAATTTCATAATGTGGTCCAGACTGGCTTGGAAATTACTAAGTATACCAGGTTTATTAATGACCACTCAGATTTGACTCCTAAAATCATAGACATGTTCCCAGCACTATATGGCCATTTTGAAATCAATCCTTGTTGATGCTAGAATCTGGTTGCTGCTTACATTTGATGTAGTTTGCAGTTGACTTCAAGCTATGTTCTCTTATTATTTCTTGAGTTTGAACCTTCCAGAAGCTGCCAGTGGTATTGTTCTGTTTCTCCTCTACATAACTTGGGAAATAAAGCACCCTCCACCTCGAGGTAGAACTGAGTTATAAGTGGTTCTTGTTATTTGAGGATAAGTGTTTTTTCCTAGAAAAGGGACACCAAAAATGAATCCACATAAAATTTCATTAAATGGAAGTAATTTGGGGTCTTCATCCTGGTAAAATGAATATATTATTCATTTGATTTAACCTTACATTAAACTACTAAAGTTACAATTTTAGCTAACAATTTGAAACTCCAGAAGGTTGAATCAGATGCATCTTTTGTGTGTGATATAATATATCTTTTAACAAATTTAGGTGATAACAGTGTGTTACTTTTCATATTATACTTTTTTTGTATTTTGAAGAGGTTTTTCTCTGTAAGAGTGTTCAGAGTGTTCATGAAAACCCAGGACTACTGAAAGAATTATTGTTCCAAGACCCCATCTTGCCAACCTCGTCAGTTGCTTCTTGTTGAGTGGGACTGTCTCCACTGGATCTTGGCCATGGCATTGCATAAGTTTGGGAGGTTTTTAGGGAGCTTTGTCCTCTTTCATGTTCCTAAGGTTTTAGTTTCTCTTTAGTCTTCTGTGACTGACATATAGCAAAAAGAGAGAACTTACAACCAAGCTTGATTTTAGTGGGAGTCAATTAACTAATTAATAGTTTCAGATCACAGGAAGATCGTCTTTGTAGAAATTTATGCCAGGAGAAAATGTATAGCATATTGCTTGATATGTAGAGATGTTCAAAATCCAATGTTCCTATGCTTGATAAAGTATCCATTCACAGTTGTTCAGTGACTAAACACCTATTTAGTAGGGAATAGATAGATGTTTATAATTAAATATTGGCCTTAATTGTCAAAATAAAGATAAAATACTAGCCAGGACAAGTGACATTCTGTGTATTTAAAGATTCCTTAGTGATGTTAAAAAGCAGTTTGAAAGGCAGGCTACTATAGGTCCAGAAAGAAGACAAGTACCTGGGGGCTTTGCTACCATAGAACACTTTGAATCAGTTGTTAAGTCAATTTTATATGAAATATTTATAATTCTTTTACAAGAAACATGACAGGCAATGTATTTTTAGGCTTTATGTCATGTAGGAATATTTACTAGTGTCTGAGTATGTAGATTGGATTACTTGGAATATTTTAACATTCTAGGTAGGATAACATGGTAATGACTCTTTGTAGTGGGTTGGTGTGTGTTACTCATAGTAAGGATAGTTTAAAGGGAATGGATTATGTACCTTTTGTAATATTTCTGGTAGGAAAAGGCCCTTCCCCTAATATATTTTGAGAGTAACTTATATAAGTAACTTGGTAAGTATCCTTTTGTTACATGCTGATTTTACTCTGATTATTCCTAAGATAAGGATATTGCTCCTTAGTAGGTAGTTGGAAATAATGCTACTGGAATTGAAATCTATGTTCATTTTCATGGTAATTTGGGCTCAGTGAACACAAGGGAGTGGATCAAACTGTTAAAGATTTACATATGTATGTGAACTGTCAGGATGAAAAGAAACTTGAAGAGGTTTCCTAAGACTTTACATATGTTTGTAACATAGATAATCAAGTGAACATAAAACACATTCTTTTCATTAAGTCCCTGTTTAGAATTTTCTTATTATAGATTTGAGTTTTTCATTTAACTTTGTTTTCGTCGACTGTAAGACCTATACTAGTAATTATTGTGGAAATATGAAACTATATACAGTTAATGTTCTGAATATTAAATATTAAAACCAAACAATAGAAACATTGATTTAAACAAGAACCAGCAGTTTACCTTTAGATTAAAAGAAGCCAGGTAAATTTAAAGCTGAAATACTTTTGCTGCAGAGATCAGATAGAGAGATCTATTGAAAACTTGTGTTCTTTTTCCTCTTAAATTTGACACAATTCCCCCAGTGGCTGGCTAGGAAGCAGAGGACAGACTGGAGTGTTAGTAGGAAGTGAGAGCAGACAGCGCCTCCAGGGGCCCACTGGTGGTGTTCAGAGTGTATGCTCTGCCGCTCTGTGCAGAGCTATTTTCTGTTGATGCCTGACAGCTGCCTCTCTCTGGCTGCTTTTCTTTCAGGGCTAGTGCTGTGTTAAGAATTAGCCAGAGGCGATGGATCCCAGGTAGCTGGAGTTAAAGCCCTTTGGGAGCCACCTGGAGTAGGTGCTGGGAACTAAGCTCTTGCCCACCAAGCTGTCCTCCAGCCCATTTTTCTGTTTTGGTTTATTTTCTCCTTTTCTCTGTAATTAGAGTAGATCTTTAAATTGATACCCACTATTAATTTAGGCAGTTTGAGATTACAATGTAATTATGTTATTTCTCCCTTCCCTTCCCTGGCTTCAAATCCTCTCATATACCCCTCCTTGTATCTTTGAAATTCATGGCCTCCTTCTTTTTCATTGCTGTTGTTACATTTGTGTGTGTGTGTGTGTGTGTGTGTGTGTGTGTGTGTGTTGTGAGAGAGTGTGTGTGTTTTCTCCCTATGTTATACCTGAGTTTTCGGGGCTGAGTGTTTGATACTGGATGACCAATTAGTGTGCTCTTAACTAGGGAAGACTGTTTCCTGCTCCAACACCCAGCTCTCTTTAGTTACCCATAGTTCTTTGTGTGGGGCTCAGGCCTCCTGGGCTCCCCCAGCTTGTTTTCACATGTCTGTTGTGTCTTCAGTTGTCCCAGGAAGACCTAGAGTCTCTCTGTCCACTGAACTGAGGATTGATGGGAGGGAGATGTCGTTCAGTGTGACTCCTTTGACTGCTGTGCGTTGTCCTGTGTACATATGGTTTGTTAATAAAAACAAGTGAAATTTAAAAGACAGTAATTGCATGCAAAAATTCAGTCAGGGCTTCAGTTATGGCACAGCAATAGTGTGCTTGTCTGGCTTTGTGCTACACTTCATTTCATGCCCAGAACTACAAAGACAATATAAATCAGGTGATCAGACACTACATCCTTTCTTTTCCTCACCCAGGGGTCCAACATCACTGACACCTGCACGGAGATGCTGATGTGTGGAGTCTTAATGAAAATCTCTTCTGGAAATATTCAAGAACGGGTGTTTTTTCTTTTTGATAATCTGTTGGTGTACTGCAAAAGAAAACACAGGTACGTTCATAAAAAGTCACACTTTGGAAATATATATATATATATTTTTCTATTTTGCATACTCCTCATTCCTGCAGAAATCCCGGAACTCAACTTTCCTATAGCCCATTTCACCCCAGCCTGCCTTGCCTGCTCTCTCTACCTGCTTAATGGGTCCTGGCCTATGTGCCACTCTCTGGTGCCCCTCCCCGCAGAGCTCTCTCAAGGAGAGGCTTCTCTGTGGGAGACATTGGTGTGTTGCCCCCTTCCCTAGTTCAGCATCTGAGCCATTTCCTCCTGTATCTGCAGGAGCCTCAGCAATGTGAGATTCAGTTTGTCCGTCTTCCCTATTCACCACTCACAGTGCACAGCATCTCTCCTTTAAGCTCCGATCACTTTTCAGTCTGCTCCTGTCACTATCTGGTGTGTTTTCAAAATTCATATGGATGACATGAAGAATTTTGGGCCCAGTTCCCTCCCCTGTTTCACCTGAGCCATTAGCCCTGTGCCTGTACCCCAAGCTCATTAGCACCAACAGTTAGGAACTCTGAGTCTCCATTTTAGCCATCCCAACCTGAAAGCTTATATCTGTGATCATCAAATCCAGAGCTTTTGTACAATTAATGTCAGTGTACAAAATGCTGATGTACTGTGTTCTTATAATTATACAGAAATTAACTGAGACATTTTATTGAAATAAAATCCTACTGTGTGTATTATTAACAGATATCCTTAATGGATGCACAATGTGGACTGCATAGTAGCTAGAAATGACGAAAACCAGATCAGTAGTTCTCAACCTATGGGTCTTGACCCCTTTGGGGGTCCCATATCAGATATCCTGCATGTCAGATATTTGCATTACAATTCATAACAGTAGCAAAATTATAATTATGAAGTAGCAACAAAATAATCTTATGGTTGGGGGTCACCACAGTATAAGGAACTGTATAAAAGGGTAACAACATTAGGAGGGTTGAGAACCATTCAAATAGATTGATGTCCTCTTTATTCCAAAATTAGAGAAGCCTGTGTGTGAACTGTCTATTCCTTGAACCAGGAACATCCAAGTTCATTTACAGGCTTCACCTTAACATAGGCCTTTGAAGATCTAGAGGTACTTTGTGAGCAGAGTAAACTGAACTCCTTCTAAGTCCCCTAACATCATAATCACAAGAACCAAGGACACAATGCATTCATTTCAGCTCTCCAATTGAATTCTTTGAAGAGTAATGTGTTAAGTTAGTGATAACCTTTTGGGATCCTTTTAATGCTATCAATGTTAATAAAACTTAGGATAAAAGTGGTTTATGGTATAGCATGCAATGCCAATGAGTAAGATGTTACTTAGCTTCACTTGACAACTTTCAAAGACAGTATCATAGTATATTTATATTTTTTTCCATTTTTCTGTTCATCAGTTTCTTAAATGTGTATTCAGTTCCATATAGCAATAGTTTATTCATTTTAACTGCTGCATAATAGCTTATTGTTTTACTATATCCCATTCAACTAATCATAATTTATGACTTCTTTTCCTGACACTGGACTTTAGCAATGTATACATTGCTAAAGTACATTGGTTATGGTAGCATTAAACACATAGGCAGTAGTAATGATAGAATGAACACATAAAAAGGTGCACTTCCATCACATAAGACAAAATTGTCCTGAATCTTCATATAAGATCATTTTCTTGAGCAATTGAAGACCTATCCTCTGCCAGAGCAGCAGATCCTCTTAGCCATGAGTCATCTCTAGCCCCCAGGAAACATAATTTTTGTAGCTGAGTATTATTGCTTGACTTACAAGCTTCCAGCAGGCCAGTGTCTCTGAAGAGGAATCAGAAGAACTAATTGAGTTTGCTTGCCAGGTCTTGAAAAAACTGGAAATTCTCATGTACTGAAAATTGAGAACCAGAGGTGTGAGAACTCAAGTGTAGTATTAAAACTGCCAACTTCTAGGATCTGTCAGTTGGTTTTGACAGGGTTGAAGTCTTCTGTTGAGGAAATGTGTATGATTACACTGATGCTGCCAGGCAGTCTTTAGACCAATGCTTTCACTCATTTATTTAAATTCATATAAAAGGGGATGGAGATGTAGCTCGCTTGGTAGAGTACTTGTGTAGCAAGCAGGAAGCTTGTGGTAGATCTCCAGCATTAAATAAACAGTCTGGCATTGTCCACACCTATAGTCCCAGCAGTTGGGTAGTGGAGGCAGGAGGATCAGAAGTTCAAAGTCATCCTCTACTATATATATATATAGTTTATTTTAGGTTTGCTTAGGCTATGTGAAATCCTGCTTCAAAAATTCCCCTCCTCCCAGCCTGCATAACAACCCACCAGCACCATTGTGAATGAGAAGATAGAGTAAAATCAACTGCCCCCAACTTTTTATGATACTAACCAATTGGAGACTTTTTCAAAGAATTTAAAAGATATACTGTTTTACATTAAGTTTATATAAAAAGTTTACAAAAGCTTTGTGGTTTCATTTCTTTAAGACGGCTGAAGAATAGCAAGGCATCCACAGATGGACACAGGTACATTTTTCGAGGTCGGATCAATACTGAGGTGATGGAAGTGGAAAACGTAGATGATGGCACAGGTAAGCACACTTAGAGGTAGAATTCTGACTCCAGTGTAGCAGCACTTAGCAGTGTCTTGTTGGGTGTAACAACAGGTTGCGGATGGACACAGGTGAGGTGCCGGTGTGCAGGATCCGTATTTAGCTAGTACATGGTGTTGGCTGAAAAATACCAGTTTAAAAGAAAAACTCTTGAAAAAGAAAAAGCTCTGCTTTTCCTGAATATGTCCATTTTGCTTTAATACTTCAGGATATTAGCAATTTTATATTCTCCACATATATTTTATGTGGAGAAATGTCTAATGAATGAGTAGATTCTCTTTCAGTAATATTTTATCTGAATGGTAATTTTGCTCTACAACATTTTCATTATAATGGCAGGTGTGCTTTAGTCACATAGTGGTTACATGTGGCTCGATTGTCAGTTGACTTACAGAAGGAAACCCTGGGGGGATGACTTTTGTGATTCCAAGTGCTAGATAAAGCTCATTATTACTAAAGGGCAGTAAAGATTTTTGGAAATTTGGCCTTTACACACATGCTCATAAAAATGTAATTAGTCACAACCAGTAACTCAAATAAAGTTAATATGTTTTATTTTTACCACTTGAAAAAAAGCTGTATTTCTAAGGTGAAGGGTTTGTAAATCAAATCACATTTTCCCCAATGATTTTCATTATAACTTCAAAGTTGTCTTTCTTGTCAGATGTGTCAAGTTGACAACTGAGCAAACTGTGACGAAGGGTGTTTATGGATTCATTTCCCCAAAAATCTTTCTTTCAAGTAATAGTCAAGATGAGAGAAAATGCCAGTGAATGTTTCCCTTGTAGAAATGAAAAAGATTGACAAACCTGTAGTTACCAAATCCCAACAAAGGGAAAAGACCTAAATTAATAAAATTGGAGAGGAGAAAGGGGTAGCTACTGTAGATTCTACCAAAATCCAGAGAATCGTTGGTGGAAGTTTGAAAAACATATTTCAAAAGAAACCTAGAAAATCTAGAAGAAGTGAATAATTTTCTAGATACTATGATTTGTGATAATTCAATCAATAGAATATAGACAACGTAAGGAAATCCATAGCTGTCAGTGAAATGAAAGCAGTACTCAGACGTTTCCCAGCTAAGAAAAGGCCACACTGGGGAGTCACTGCCAAAGTCCACCAAACCACCAGAGAGCTAGCACTGGTGTGTCTCCAACTTGTCCACAAAATAGAAATGCAAAGAGTGCTACCAGACTCACTGGGTGAAGCCAGTGTTTTCCTGATATCAGAATGGTAATGGGGGAGGGAAGGAGGAGAGAGAGAAGGTGGAGAGAGCATATGAAAGAGAACTATAGACTGATTTTTCTGATAAACATAGATATACAATTTTCAGTAGAATTCTGGAAAACTGAACTCAGCAACACCTAGAACACTACCAATCAGGTCTCATCACAAGGGGGCAAGGTCAGTGCAACATATGCAAATTAATAAATGTAATAAAGCACATAAATAGATTAAAGGACAGAAACAATATGGCTGCCTCCTCCATTGAGAAGGCTTTTAGCAAAATTCAGCATCTCTTCAGGAAAAAAACCCTGAGGACACTGGGAGTAGAAGCAACAAAACCCTGTATAATAAATGTTACACACGACGTGACAGACCTAGAGTTAATATTATCATACATGGGGAAAGCTGAGATGATCCCCTCTAAAACATGAGAGACAGGAGTTCCAATTCTTTCTCCTCATTCAATATGGTGCTCAAGGTCTTTGCTAAGCAAACAGAAAGAATTCAAAAAGGATACAAATAAGAAAGGAAGAAACCAGTTTCTCACTGCTGTACATGTTGTGAGTAAGAGAACCTAAAGACAAGAGGCCCTAGACTTTTCCAGAAAACCCTTTGAATTGATGATGCAGAGAAGGCTCCAGCAAAGTAGTTGGGTATGAATCAGCCCAGGGAAATTGGTAGCTGTATTATGTAAGAAAAGCATGAAACCAGGTTGGAATCTCACTCTCAATAGCTTCACAAAATACTGGAGAACACAGCTACCAAAAGCTTTAAAATGTTGAAGAAAATATCGAAAAAGACACTAGAAGGATGGGAAGACTTTTTATGCAGAAGTTGTAGTGAAATTAGGAGTATTCTTAAAAGTAATCTACAGGCCCAAGCCAATCCCTATCCTGATGACGTCTTATGCAGAAGTTGAAGAAATAACCTACAATGCATATGGAAGCAGAGAAGGCTGCAGATACACAAAGCAGTCCTTAGCAGAAAGAGAAATGCTGGAGCTATCACAATACCTGATTTCAACTTCTGTTACAGGGCCACAGTAACAAAATGAGCATGGGAATGGAACAACACACAGCACATATCCATAGACCAATGCCACAGAATAGGGGGCTTGGAAATAAACTCACATAGCTATAGTCACCTGTGTTTTGACAAAGGTATCAAAGTAAGCCTTGGAGACAAAAGCCTTGTTAGCAAATGGTGCAGAGAACACTAGGTTACCATGTGTAGAAGATGGTAGAACCTTGTCTCTCATCTTACTTGGAAAATGGATCAGAGACTTTGTTGTAAAATTTGAAACATTGAATCCGTGAGGGGAAAGCCCCTCATGATATGGGCATGGGTAAAGACTTTATGAAAATAAATTGTAAATGAGAGCATGATTCCAAGAACTGACAAATGGGACAGCAAGAAATGAAAAAGCTTGTGCAAGATAGCCTGCAGAATGGGAGAAAAGTGTTGGCTAACTACATTAAACAGCGATTTATATCAAGAAAAAGTTAGACACCCCAAACCTCCTAAATCAGCATATGGACCAATGAGTGCCTATAGACAGTTATCAAAAGAAGAGATGGGAATGGCTAGCACATATTTAAAAACGTCCAACATTTCACCTTTCACCCCAGTCTGAGCAGCTGTCATCAAGAAAATAAATGACAACAAACGCTCAGGAAGATGCATGTAAAGAGGACCGCCTATTCATTCATTAACTCTACAGCCACTGTGAAATCAGTAGGGTGGCCTCCCAAATGAATGAATGAACCACCACAAGTTCTACCAGTAATGTGGGAATGACATGAATTAGAACAAAGTATAATGACACATATGCATGGAAATGCCTTGATGTAACCTATTATTATTTTTTAAAGATTTATTTATTTATTATGTATATAGCCAGATCTCATTACAGATGGTTGTGAGCCACCATGTGGTTGCTGGGAATTGAACTCAGGACCTCTGGAAGAGCAGTCAGTGTTCTTAACCTCTGAGCCATCTCTCCAGCCCCAGTAACCTATTATTTTTATGATAACTTAAAAAAAAAAAAAACCTTTAAAAGGAGGAGGAATGGGCCAGGTGGTGGTGGCGCACACCTTTAATCCTAGCACCTTTAATCAGGTCACAAATAGGCATCTTCCCTTCACTTCCTGGCAGGAAACACATAGGTATTCATCCTCTTTTGGCTTAGGAATTCAAAAGTAGAGTTTTGATTGAGGAAACAGTAAATGCCATCAATATTTCAGAAGATAAGACGTGAAGCCAGAGTTAAGAACTAAGTCATTGTGGAGTAGTTGGTTGTTGGTATGGAGCAGGGACCAGCCTTCAGCTGATGAGTCTCTGATGTCATGCCCTGGGAAGCTGTCATGGAAACGTCTGCAGGCCTGAAACACCAGTGTGCTGGGACTGAGAGGTGGCTGCTGATTATTCTTTCAGCAAGCCATTGGGCTGTTACTTCAATTTCCTTCTTCCTTTTTATTTCCTTCATCATTCCCTTCACATTCTTTCAGTGAGCTCAGATTTTAAATGAGGCTCTGAAAGATCTGGGCCAGATTGCTTATGTCCCCTGCCAAGTACTCTCCATGTTAGGATTCTGGGTAAGATGAGGAATGGAAAATATTATCAGGCTTATCTTCATTTAGTTATCCACACCAACTCAAGAGCTACACTTTATCTAGATCAAAATGGAAGGAATTGAGATAAAGTTTTGAGCATGCCTGGAACTTCTGCTGGAAAATTAGATGGGAAAATTTTTATTCTACTTGAATTATAGAAACATTTAGGATTGTTATATACTGTAGGTGTAGACAAAGTACTTTTTAGAAAAGGGAGAAACTATCAGATGCCTAATTGCACTGGTATGGTTCAAAACTTGCAGGAGAAATAATTTTATTTGGTGTGAAACTTAATTATTCTCCTAAACCCAAGGCTTTTCACTTGTTAGGCAAAAGTCCTGCTACTGAACTAAGTTCCCAAACCCTTGAAAAGAATTATGATAAATTGTTTATAATACCTAATGACTTGTATTCTATCATGCTTATACTATAGCATAGAAGAATTGATAGTATGTTCTTCCAAAGTGGAAAAGTTTGAATTAGTGTCTTCTACATTATTTCCCATGTTGAGTGAGGATGTTAGTAATTTGGTTTGATACTACCTTTTACCCATTCTCAGGATTTCAGTATTCATTTCAGTGACTTCATGTTCCTCTTTGAGGATTACTGCTGGGGATATTAGTTTGTTCATGATCTTATAAAATAGCCAGTTAAAAGCAATAGTGCTGTGGGATGTTCTGAATGTCAAATGTGTTGCTCTGATTGGTTAAAATAAATAAAGTGCTGATTGGCCAGTAGCCAGGCAGGAAGGATAGGGTAGTCGGGACAAGGAAGAGGAGAAGGCTGGGAACAGGAAGGAGGAGGAGAGAGATACTGCCAGCCGCCGCCATGACAAGATGTAAGGTACTGGTAATCCACAAGCCACATGGCAAAGTATAGATTAATAGAAATGGGTTAATTTAAGATAGAAGAAGTAGATAACAAGAAGCCTGCCATGGCCATACAGTTTGTAAACAATGTAAGTTTCTGTGTGTTTACTTGGTTGGTTCTGAGCATCTATAGGCCTGACAGGTGAGAGAGATTTGTCCTGACTGTGGGCCAGGCAAGAAAACTCTAAATACACAATAGAAGGGATATTACTGCAATTTCAGGGATTAACTTTCACAGTAAGATCGAAATCTCCTTTAAGAACTAGTTCGTTTGTGTGGTTTGGCAGAAAGGATGAATGAAGGCTATTGATTTCTTAAGAGTGTGGTTTCTAGTTTATTGGGCAAACCACAGGTTTTAACACAGTGGTCAAATTTGAATGTGATAAGACTGGCAATTTTTATTCTTTGGGTAGTTTTCCTATTTGTTTTGTTTTGCTTTGTGCTGTGCTGAGTGTCAAATCTACTTTCCCATGTAGGTTGAGCAAGCATTGCATTACTGCTCTGTTTTGCCTCAGATATCTTTTTCAAACTCTGATCATTTTAAAATAGATTTTTTGCAACCATTGTTTCTACATAAATATTTAGAAATATCTTAATATATTGAATATATTACTGTAATATTAAGCTTTGCTTTTACATAAAATTTTAAAATATTTTCTTTCATATATTTTTAAATGCTTAAAAATGAAAGCTTATAATTATGCATCCTTTTTCATTTAAATGGAGGTATTACTGTCAGTCATCATTTTTCTTTCCTTGTCACCAAGTGCACATAGCTTTCAGTAGTTTTTTGTTTTGTTTTTCAAGACAGGGTCTCTCTGTGTAGTTTTGGTGCCTGTCCTGGAACTCACTCTGTAGACCAGGCTGGCCTTGAACTCACAGAGATCCATCTGGCTCTGCATCCCAAGTGCTGGGATTAAAGGCGTGTGCCACAACCACCTGGCTGTTTTCAGTAGTTATATAAGCATTAATTGAATAGATGAGCATAAATACCTTATCAAAAGTAATTTTGCACATGCTGGATGGAATGTATTCATAATAATAATTATTAGTATTTTTTTTTTCATTTTTGTCCTAAGTAATGTCCTGTGCTGTGTTAGATGTCAGAATTCTTTCTTGAATTATTTGATAGAATCAAAGATTTGTTTCAAAACTAATTCTCTTCATGTTAAATGTTCATCTGAATGAGTTGTAATTTTAAAATTTTTCCTTAGGATTAATACATTCACTGTTGATCATCAGAGTAAGGGCTGAATGCATTATGGAGATATCATTAATAATATTGGATGTTTTGAACAAACATTTTAGCGATTCCCTCATTTCATAGCTTGTGTGTACAGTACTTGGATATTGTCCAGTTTACTAAAATGCAAATGGTATTAAATGGCTATCACTTGTGTTCACTGGGATTTATGATGGAGCAGTTTGGAAGCACTCCATCTCCTTCAGTGGAAATGTGCTGAATTCATGGAAGGAATTCTCAGCTCACATGGCTTCAAAGTCTTTAGTGGCTTGTTTGGGTTTGACCCTTGAATATTTCTGGTTTTATAAGAAATCAGATATCATGGATTTTTGAACTTGAACATTCCACATTTAATGAGTAGGAGTTTAAATTCCATACTCTTTTGGACATCTTTTATAAAATTAATATTTTGGGTCCATTGAAGCTGATTCAGTTCTGTGCCAGTCACTTAATGGTCATTTCATTTGATGATATTTTCAATCTTAAATAGGACAGAAAGCCTTAGGGTCTATCTCAGTGATAGAGTGCATACTTAGCATCAGAGAGGCCTTGGGTTGGATCCCTAGCAACTGAAATCAAAACCAAATAAAACTCACTATGGAGAAAGCACCATTGACCTTTGCCTTGGTCTCAGTAGGAATGATCTTTATGGATAAGTTTCTTAATGTGAATATTTTAAACGATGTGCTATGGTTATATAGCTACTTACATAGCACTGTATTTTAAAGTAAATGAGAAGCAGCTAAGCAGTTTTGTAAAGTATATGCTAATTAATTATGGAATACATGTACTCCGTTTTGAGGCTCCGTATATATATATGTACATGTGTGTAAGAACTACATATGAGTTTAAAATTACAAATGACATTTTAAAAGCATGCTAGACAACAATTCTCATTGGAACTTTAAATGGAGTATCATTATTCCTCCATTTAAAATCATATGACATGGGGCTGGAGAGATGGTTCAGCAGTTCAGATCACTTGCTGCTCTTCAAGAGAACTTAAGTGAGGTTCCTAGCACCCATGCTGTAACTTATAACTCCAGCTGTAACTGTCTTAAGTCCAGCTCCCACTTCTGCTTTTAGCAGGCACACAGACATCCATGATGCGAGCTTGCATGTCTGCACAAGCTAATTTCTTTAAAATTCTATGATACAAGTCTGATTTTTCCAAGTGCTATTGGTGCAGCAGTTCTTGTGTTATTTGGTCAGATTGATTCTTTCATGTTTTAGAAACAGATCCTATTAGATGAGTTTAGTATTAGCTGTGAGAAGAGAATGTTGTGCTCATTTTAAAGGGGGCACAGTGGTTCTCACGCAAACTGAACCTGCCCAATGCAGATGGTTTTCTCTGGAGTGTGATTATAGGGGAGACAACACATGTGGGATCTATTGACAACAGAGCATGATTCATGTGTAAGGACCTTGCAGGTGACAAATATCAAGGAGAAGTTGCAAATATTTTTAATAGAAAAGTTTGTTTTGTTTTATTTTTACTAGTCCATTAAAAATTCTCAATAAAAAAGTATAGACTAATTATGAAATCATTTTTATATTCTCCCCAAAGCTGGTTAAACCATAATCTTCCACGGATTGTGAGGTTCTGCTATTTTTAATTGTATATGAATATAAGTATTTAAAACTCTGAAAACCCCAAAAGCTCCTTTTAAAAATTTGAGATTCTGAGCCAGGTGGTGGTGGTGCACACCTTTAATCCCAGTGCTCAGAAGGCAGAGAAAGGTGGATCTCTGTGAGTTCGAGGCCTGCCTAGTCTACAGAGTGAGTTTCAGGACAGCCAGGACTGTTACATAGAGAAACCCTGTCTTGAAAAACAAGCAAGCAAGCAAGCAAGCAAGCAAACAAACAAACAAAAAACCCCAAAATATTGAGATTGTGTATGATCAAAAGTTGCTGTGTGTAGGCATACTGTACATATCTAAAATACAGATCAATACCTGATCTAATTTGATGGATGTACATGTGACTGGGATGAGAATACATCTTGGGGATCAGTCACTTAGTAGAAGATAATGTGGTGGTTTGGTAATCATGAAAAAAGAAATGGCCGCCAAGAATATCGGTGTCCCCTCAAAACAATGCAATGGGCAGCTTGGGAGAAGAGATGCCAAGCCAGGAGGCATGCCACTTGGGTGTTCTCTCACATTGTGTGTGTGGCTGGCCCTGTGTACTGGCTGCTGCTGCCTAATGATGTGCAGGGAGGCACATGGTGCCACTCTGGGTGGTGCTGATGCTGAGTGAGGTTGCTTCCATTCATCTCTCCATCTTGGCATCTCTGCTTGGCGGGAGTGACAGACCAGTAAGGACAAATTATGTTACTGTTGTCTCCCTGCTCTTAGGCTATGGAATGGTGTGGGTTCTAAGAGTACACTCCATTCTGGTGCGGTAATAGCAGATTAGCATGTATATGTTTTTTGTTTGTTGTGTTTTACTTGTATATATATATTCTGTTGGCTGACTTTATCTCCCTGAAACATTCATTAAGTAATAGAAATTTGTCTGTTCAGTAATACTCTCTTTATTCTGAAACCTAGAATATATTTTCAGGAAGCATTAGAAAGATAAGATGAACTTAATATCTTGATTATTTGATTATTGAAAAGATGCCTAAAAGTTACTTATTTTATTACTTTTGAAATTTTACCAAGATAGTTTAAATGAATGTTAATTTGTAGTAAGTATTTAATTACATGTAATATATCAGCACTGTGAGTTAATTGATTAATGAGGACTAACTGTACTAACCATGCAAATTTTTCCTAAATTTTCATATCTATATGAGTATCATGCATATATCCATGCTGCAGTTTTAATTTCATGGTTTTGGGCTTTCATGAACTGGATGGTCATGCTGATGTAATACAGATTGCTCTTGAGTCATTGGTCTTCACTTATTCTTTTCAGCTGATTTTCACAGCAGTGGGCACATTGTTGTGAATGGGTGGAAGATACATAACACAGCGAAGAATAAATGGTTTGTATGCATGGCTAAAAGCCCTGAAGAGAAGCATGAATGGTTTGAAGCTATTCTGAAAGAAAGAGAACGTCGGAAAGGTTAGTGCATGAAGTGGGAGCTATTGTGCTTTGTGAAAATAATTAGTTAAAAGGCAAACATTTTTACTCAGGTTGCCTCTTCTCACTCTAAATGGCATGTTCTGCCCAAGATTTCAAAATTGAAAACAACAAAAATAATCCATACTCTATAAAATTTCTAATGATATTTGTCTTTATTAGGCTCTATTCTTACCTAATTATTCATTTTTACTGATAAATGCTAATCATTTTTACACTGTAAAAACATAGAATTTTAATATAAAATTTTGTGAAGACTAAAAGGCAATTAAAACATTTCTTCTTCTGCAATGTTTCTTCCTGCCCCATCCACTGACTGTGAATGGTATCAGGATTTAACTTTGCCTCTGGCTTCTCTGTTCTCATTAGTGGGACTTCTACTTGTATACTTGTGTACTTCCTTTGTGCCTTGCCTTGCCTTCTCTCCTGGGCTTAGTATTCACCTGCTGTGCTGACCCCCAGACTTCCCTTGACATTGTCAGTATTTAGTGGGCTTCTCTCTACTTGGCAGTTTGCTTGAAAAGCATCCTCACTTTGCTTTGTCTTTTTTTTTTTTTTTTCATTTTTCTTTATTAAGAAAATTTCTACTCATTCTACATACCACCCACAGATCCCATCTCCTCCCTCTTCCCCCCCCCAGCCCTCCCCTTTGTCTTTTGAAATCTGGAAGGCCCTCTCCTTCATAGCAGTAAATCCCCCCCCCCCCCCACTGTGTTCCATACTCTGTCCTCTAAGCTACATACAAAGTGACAGAACTTCCTTTCCCATAGTGCCTGCCTTTTTCACTGGCTCATGAAAAATACTTTGCTATCTCCCCAGTACCTAAGGAATCAAGTGTTTTACCCTTACCAGGGCACTGCCAAACCCACCAGAGCATCTATATTCTCATCTAAGCCTCAGGACTCCATGCCATGAATTGCTCAGCTTTAGTGACTCTTGTAAAAAATTCTTTCTTAGAAATAAGGATTCGTAATTCTATATTTAAACACGGTCTTCTTGTGAATGATTCTGTGGCATTTCTCACACAGAGGTGAGATGTGCTGAATAAGCCTCTCCTACTGCAGTGTGCTCTCCCCTTGAGGGTGGACCTCAAGTACAGCTGTGCTAATCTCATCTGCCCTCCTCTACTGGCAAAACCATGTGCCCTTGGGGCATGGCCTCACATGGGTGCCTCACACACTGGGAATATAGCCTTGCTGGTCTCACTAGGATGCTATGGATTTCTTAAAAACTGGTCCCAGTTCTACAGAGCTCAGACCTATAGCCTCTAGCTCAGTGGTTCTCAACCTGTGGGTCGCAACCCTTTGAGGGTTGAACAACCCTTTCACAGGGCTCACCTAAGACCACCAGGTATTTATATTATAGTTCATAACAGTAGCAAAATTACATTCATGAAGTAGCAGCAAAAACCATTTTATGGTTGGGGGTCACTACAACATGAGGAACTATATGAAAGTGTCAAAGCATTTGGAAGGTTGAGAACCACTGTGAGTCTAGCTGATGGTAGATATGGCAGTCAGGGCTTGCCTAGTGAGGGTGTGAGTGAACAGATGAAAACTTTTAGTTAACATGATGTCTTCTATTTCATTTTTGATAGGCTTAAAGTTAGGAATGGAGCAAGACACCTGGGTAATGATCTCTGAGCAGGGTGAGAAATTGTATAAAATGATGTGCCAACAGGGAAGTCTGATCAAGGACAGAAAAAGAAAACTGACTACATTCCCTAAGTGCTTCCTTGGCAGGTAAGCTTAGTCTCCTGGGTGTATCATCTATTTTATATGATTTGTGTTTTAAAAATGTTATCCTAAGCATTTTTGAATCCTTCCTCATAATCAGGCTTTTCTGGACAGTAGGGATATGAGATAATAGACAAAGATGCTGAGTCATGGATGGCCCCTTGAGCCATCAATTCACCCTCTTTGGCTTCCACAATGGCCTGTAGTCAGGGAACTAGAGCTTAGGGTCAAATGAGGAGTGTCACACAGGGGGTGTTCCTGTTGGGGTCAGGATGATGGACATGCTGTGGAAGTGCACAGGGTCTGAGAATCAGAGTTGGGCAGGAATCTACAGAGTGAAGGGATATTGGCGAGCTGTGAGAAGATGATCCAAACTTCTGCTTAGTCTGAATTCGTACAGCTGGACTCAGACTAAATGGGAATAGATGGAGAGTCCAATAGATTGCCATGTGAAGGGACTATAACCATTGACTGTGCCATTTGGGAACATGAGGTTCTGTGAATGAGAAGGGTAGCTGCTTCAGTTTGGTCTTCTTGGGCCAGACTCCAGTCTCGCCTCTTTCTGTAAGTAATTTTGAACTCAGTAATCCATACTTAGGAGTGTAATGCTCCTGTGGTTATTTAAAAGCAGACACTGTGGATTAGGAAGCTTGATACACTCATATAGTTAGAGAATGCTGAAGTCTATAAAGTTCCCTGGAGTTATATCAAAGATCAGACTGTAATCAACCATTTTTGTTCAACTCCTGGATACTTCTGTTGGTTAGTTATAATGGTTTGAGACAGGTTTTTTTTTTTTTTTTAAATCTCCCTTTGATCCATGGAGTTTATGGATCTGTGCCCACCAGGATATCCTTTCACTACCTACCAGGAAATAGTATATTGCCACATCTGAACTGTAGGCAAGGAAAATTCAGACTGAAGTGTAGTAAGTTTTTTTTTTTTTTTTTTTTTTGGTTGGACTATCTTTGAATCACCAGCCCCCAAATAATGACACAGAAACATATTAATTATGAAAGCTTGACCTTTAGTTTAAACTTGTCTCAACTAACTCTTATAACTTAAATCAATCCATGTATATTATAACAAAAAGCCCCTTATCTACTTTCCTGCCTTAACGTGTATTTCCTGCACTACACAACCTACTTGGAGAATTTTGTGCCCCTTGATTATTTGGTATAAGGTGTTTGTTACCTGTAGATCAATGGAAAATAATGTGTTTGGTGTTGACTTGTTTGCAAATAACAAAAATGACTCTGAAACACAATCATTAGTTTATGTAAATGTTCAAATGTTTTATACATAAACATGAGAGCATTTTATTTGCAAAATGTCTACATTTACTGCAAATTTTTTTCAGTGATACCCACAACTATTTGCCTTGGGGGCATCATCTTTTAATTAAAATCTATATTTGAATGATCTCTTTGGGAGTGAGGGGCATCCCCAAGAATAGTTATTTAGTGAGTGCAGTGTTGGAGAGGCTCAGCACATAGGGTTTCGGAGATAGATTCTGATTTCTGTGGTCATGAGCTCTGTGGAAAAAACCAAAAACCAAAAACCAAAAAACCACCTGCTGGATGTCTTGAAAATGATGCTTTGGATATTTAAGATTTTTTTCATGGCTGCTTCATGATATGTGGACCAGACAGACTTCCTGGGAAGACACAGACTTTATCATTTCCATTGTCTTTCTCTTGTAGTGAATTTGTGTCATGGCTTCTGGAAATTGGGGAAATTCACAGGCCTGAAGAAGGTGTTCATCTGGGACAAGCATTGTTAGAAAATGGGATCATCCACCATGGTGATTATTTCATTATTTCATTAATTTCCTTTCTTTGTGTGTTCACAAATGGCCTGTCTTTGAGTCCCACATCTGTTTCATGTACAATTTTCCATTTCATAGCATGGTTATTTCTTTTAGTGCCTTCAGTATGTAAAGAACAGCATATCATGAGTTTAAGATTATATAGTTGCCATTCTCTAAACCCAACAGTCACTGTACAGGCAGAAGCCAGAATACTAATAAGTACCAGACTGTGGAAGAAGAGATGCATAGTTCTGACTAGAGTATGTGAGACTGCTTCATGGGGACAGTGGCACTGCTGATGGGCATTACAGAATGAATACAACTTAAAGTAACAGAAGGGGCACCCCTCTGAGGAAATGTTAGCACTCAGTTAGAGTAGGAAAAACTTTCGTGGTGGCCACTGGAGGAACTGCAATAGGCTCCCATGGGGCTACACTGTGAGCTCCAGGGATCAGCATCCTGCCGGGGGCTTGTGGTGGGAAGACACCTAATTGAGCAGGCTGACCCACTGGCCCTGTCCAGAAGCTCAGAGCTGATGCATATCTTCCCACGGAGGCATGGTCAGGACTTGGTCTCAGAGTATGACTGCAGCACCTCAGAGTCTGCAGGTTGAAGGTTAAAGGCTGCAGCACACAGGTCTGCCAGCAGGTAAAAGAACAAGGAGCCTTTGGAGCTGGGTCCACAGATATGGAAAGAGTTGGCCCGTCTGAGAAGCTGGAGAAACTGAAAGAGCTTAGGTAGTAAGTGTTTGGATGTGATGGATGAAGAGACTGGACTCTGGTGAACTTTCTGCTCTGCATGACCAAGATGGAATTCAGGAGAGGCTTAAGCAGTGAGGAGTCAGGAGTGGAGTAGCTGTGAAACTGGAGCAGGGCACTTGGGAAGGGTTCAGTTGGGCTCACACACCAAAACCAGGGAGGGAGTGGAGATGAGACTAAGGTCAAAGCTGGAAGAATCTCTGATGTGGAAAGTGGGGTGGGGAGAAACAGACAAGGAATCATTGTAAATTGTAGCTATTAGACTATGGAATTTTTACAGTCATGTCTTCCCTAGTCCACAGTGGTACACAAGCAAAGCAAACCCGTTTGGGTTTTCCCCATCACTCTGGGTGTTACCTCTGTGACCGACCAGTGCCACCTTCTAGCAGGTCGGGCAGCACCACTCTAAGTAGCAGCTCTGTCCTTCCCAGGATCCCTGCCTCCTCAGTGTCCACCATTTTCCCCCTGTTCCCACTTTTGCTTGAGGTTCCTTTGCAACAGATAGATGAAGGTATCAGGTTCCTTTATAACAATAGATATGAGATGAAAGTATGAGGTTCTTTTATAACAGACGGAAGATGAAGGTATGCACCCATTTTCATTGCTTTTCCTGGCTTCTCGTCAGCTCAAGTCCAGATTTCTTCCAATGGTTTAACTCTTTCACAAAGGCCTGCAACACTCTGCACAGAGGGACACTTGGTTTCTACTCTAAGTGGGCACCGAGCCAACCTGACCTGCTTCACTGTGCCCACCTAGCCTTTACATCTTTCCATGCTCGAAGGTGACACTTAACTTTGGATCTTTACTCTTGCTTCTCTCATTCGACAGTTGCTTGTAAGTTTCTCATAAAAGTGGGGGAATATTTCTAAGTGCTAAAAATACAGTACTGTGGAAAATGAAGTAACAAAATTCCCTGCATCCTTGACTCATCTTTTCTGTGGCTCTCTGACTTTTAGAAGCCCTTCCATTCAGTCTGCCATTTTAATACATTAAATTTCAGGATTTGAAGTTTTTCTGAGTTTTGAATTTATGATTAGTATGTGTGCATAGACATGCATGTTGTGTGCTGGCCAGAGGGTAACTTTCTGGAGTTGGTTCAGTCTATCTGTCATGTTTTTGGGTATTGAACTCAGGTTATCATGCTTGTACAAAAGTGATTTTACCAGCTGAACCATTTTCATGTGCTTATCACTGTCTGAAATTACAATGTTATTTTGTTTCTTTGGTTATAAATTATCTCATTGTCTCTCTTACCATATCCTGGCCTCTACTGAAAATATATGCAACTAACGAGTACATGAGCCATATCTATCTATCTATCTATCTATCTATCTATCTATCTATCTATCTATATTGCTTATATGTATATGTTGTGCTCTTCATGCCCAACATATTTAGGTAATCAGTAATCACATGCTAAATGAATAAGAGAATTATCATGCTTTAAGCAAATGGCAGATACTTTCATGTTGTGTAACATTTTATACTTGATTCAATAATAGAAAAGATCTAAAGCATCATATACATGCAGTTAGCATCTAGTGTGATAGAAAAGCACCAGGTAACAGCTATAATAGGTACTTTTTGCTGTGACCAAAACACCTATCATAAGCAATGAAAAGCAAGGTTTTACATTGGTGCATGGATTCAGATGGTCACATGGTCATTTGGCTCCGTGCATTTGAGTAGAACATTATGGGGGTGGGAACCTGTGGCAGAGGGGAGATGTTTGTCTCATGGCCAGTCAGGAAGCAGAGATCCAGGCAGACAGGAAATAGTCAGGGATAATAAACCCTCATGATCCATCTCCAGTAACCTGCTTCCTTGGGCTCTACTTCACCCCACCAGTTTCCAGAAATGCTGTTGGCTTTTGTCCGTTGGTTTTGTGTCCCTGTATGTTGATTTGTGCCTTTACTAAATAAGTTCTTCATTTTTTAAAAATGTCTTTGTGCATAGAAGATAGAGAGACAATTTTTTTCTTTCCAAATTGGCTATCTTTTATTTCTTTTCCTATCTAATTGCTCTGGAAGGACCTGTGAGGAATAGAAGTATAACTGAATGCGGTGAGTTTGTTGCTAGGGCAATTCAGAGCTGAGACATATGGCCAGGAGCTGAATGAAATTCAGAGTTACAGAGTTTCTTGTAACAAATAAGGAGAGTAATGGGAGATGATTCCAGTGTGAGGTCTTTGCCTGGAAAAGGTCAGCAAGGTGTTTTTATTGGGGAACCTGATATATATTCGTATAGGGAAACATCTTCATCACAGGTAGAGGCCATTGCATTCCTGAGTGTGTACATGTAATCAAGGTCATCCTTCTTTATATATCACATATTTCCTTAAGTGGCCAATAGGAATACCCCCTAGTAAAGAATTTAGCATTGTAATAAGATTGGAGAGGTGGTCTTGTCCCCCTGGATGCCTCCTCTTAAACAAACCAGGAGCTTTGACAAGGACTAAATGTTATCTCACGATGCGGTAGTTCCCCTCCCCCTGCCACAGCAGCATGCCCTTGGAAGTGCTTGCCTAGCAGCTGACAGAGGTATTGTAAAGAAAAATTAAAATATAAAAATTGCAAGTAAGTGAATGGGCCTAGAAAACAGGATATTAAGTACTGCAAACCCAGGTTTGGAAAGACAAATAGATAGCATGCATTCTCTCCAGTGTGTCAATGCTGGCCTCTTTCAAATATGAACATCCAGATGGAAGTGGATCTCAGGAAACTAAAAGGGAGGCGTTAAGGGAGGGAGGTAGTGAAGGCAGACCACTGGGGACACATGGATGGAGCAGGGAGACGGCAGGGAGTGGAGAATCCAACCAGAAAATAGCAGGATGTATATAAAAACCCTAGAAGGAAATCTGTAACTATAAAAGCTAATTTAAAAATTAAATATTTAGGATAGAAGTAGCAAGTGTGAGTTTCTTCACTATGTTTTGGCCTCACAGGAGAAGCTTTTAGATGTGCCCCGTCGAGGATAATGTTAGCTCCCGCCTCACACAGTCCTCGTTCTGTTCAGGTATATCCTTTCTATGCTAAATCTGCTGGGAGATTTTTATCCTGAAACGATGCTGTGTTCTGTCAAATGCTTTTCCCTGTCTCTTGAGCTCATCTTACTTGTAATTGTTAATATATTCATATTTACTGATTTGTCAGTATTGAACAATCTTCTCCCCCTAGGATAAACTCCACTTGACCATGACAGATGTTTCTTTTTTGTGTCCTGTTGAATTTGTTTTTGTCAATATAAGAGGGGAAAAAAAAATCCTCCAACTGTCACCTCAAAGGGGATAAGAGTTTATTCTGAGCCAAATATGAGTAAGCATAGCCTGGAATGGTTACCTCAAATACCACGTTATGATGAGTTAACAGTTTAATTAAATTTTTATAGTAATATAAAAAGTCATAAAATAATATACCTTTCCAAAAACTTGGTAGTTACATTGGGTAGGGGAGTTATGGCCAAGCTACAGGTCTTATGCTAGCTGATCACACTTTTAGCCCTTTAATTAATGTGACTAGGATGTGTTTATACATTCCAAGAGCAGTTTATCGGTCAGTTAAAGGATGTTTGGTCCCACACAGAGGTAGGCAAGAGATGACTGTTTCGGGCCTGGAAGTAGCTCAAGATATCTTGTGATTAGGCTCTGGACCTGCAGCATTCCAAGCTTCCACATCACTGAGTCAATGGCTCTGCAGGCACAGCTTCTTCCCAGGAATCCTTGTTCACAATTTTGTAGCATTTTGTTAAGGATTTTTTGCAGCTCTGTTTATTAGTGATAGTAAACTGTGATTTTATTTTATTGTGGTATCCTCATCTGGTTTCATGAACTGAATTTGGAACTATTTCTTTCTCTTCATTTTTTTCTTCTTTTTTCTTTTTCTGAAGAGTTTGAGAAGGATTTGCCTTAATTCTTTAGGCATGTGTTAATGTTTATCAAAGAAACCATGGTTCCTGATGATAAAGAGTTTTGAGAAATGAAAATCTTTATCCTGTGGATGACACAGCAGGCTTGCCATCCTTATCTTTCATTCAGAAAGAAAAAGAGAAAAAAGAAAAAGAAACAAATGACATGTAAAAAAGTGCCTATCAGTGTAAAAATTTTGCCATCTCTTACATATTGACAGTATTCAGTAATGTCTGGGTGTCTGAAGAAACATATTTTGGATTGGTGTTTGTGTGGTCTTGGCTCAATCACTATATGATAAAATAGATACAAGCAGATATTTACTTGTAGGGCTAAGGATTAAAAAACAAATAACTTGCTTATTATCTAAATATCTACTCTTTACAGTTTTTAAGTTGAAGTTTATTTTATTTTGTGAGCTAATGTCTTGCTCTGTAGTCTATGCTGACATAGATCTTACTTTGTAGCCCAGGCTGACCTCAAACTCACTAGGTAGGTTAGGCTGGCCTTTGACACTGCAGTCCTCCTGCCTCTGCCTCCCTAGTTATAGGATTATAGGCATGCACTACCACACTGGCCTGACTATTATTAACCTCAATCGAGTCTTCAAATCATTATATGGAAAGTTTCAGTATAGCAAAAGACAAAACCTTATAGATTTTACTGTTGAAAATATTGAATTGACATTACTTGGTTGGGAAATCAAAAGCTTTTTATAAATTGTGAATATGTGTTCAGTAAACTTGTGTTTACTAAACAATGTAGCTTGCCACTGTTCTACAGTAACATTTCCATGTTTTAGTTACCGACAAGCATCAGTTCAAGCCAGAGCAAACGCTGTACCGATTCCGCTATGATGATGGCACATTTTATCCCAGGAGTGAGATGCAGGATGTGATTTCAAAGGTAAGGTTGCCTCAGCAGCGTCCACAGCAACCCTCATGTTCCAAACAAAGTGAGGAAGAAAAGCTACTAAGAGGCTTGAAAAAGTCTTCTAATAGAGAAAACTCTTAAGTTATCACATGAACGGTCTTTGTCTTATCAAAATTTCTGAAATTTCAGTGTTGGATCATTTATTTTCTTCCCTGCTCCTAAGTGGAAGCAGAATCCCACTCAGAAGGTACCAGTCTTTGACTTTCATGTGGTGCAAACTCTGGTTGAGACATTTGTATAATTTTTAAAAACCATAAACATAAAGACTAACTTAGTACCAGTTTTTATTTACCTTTGGCGATATTTTATATTAACATATATTGACTATACATTCTAGATTTATTGCTGTGTTAATTTTCTGTTTAAAGTATATCTTATAATTTATAATAAGAAAAATTTTAGGTAAACCTTCATATATGTCATACATAAATGACAAGATCACAGTACAATTCCATCCTGTTCTTCAGAGACTTAACTCCTATTTTTATCATGCATTTCAATATGTGGCTAGACTTTCAATTTTGTTGAGATTGTGTGATGACTCCAGGGACTGAAAAAGAATGGATTTGTTATTCGGACAGTTCCCCAGCATGTATGTCTCTTGACTGATTTACCCACTTCTGACCTGCATTTGTCTTACACAGGGTGTAAGGCTGTACTGTCGTCTTCATAGTTTGTTTACTCCAGTGGTCAGGTGAGTCTGCTTCTTATGGGGGCCATAAATGCAATGGTTAAGTTTCATCATAGAACTTGGATTATTTCATTTTTAAGTAATTATTTTTCTCAAATATTCCTAAATTTTTCTAGCACTATATACTCAGTGTCTTTTCCCTTTGTTAGGATTTCAAAATTTACTTTATTCTTATTTCATACCATCATCTTCAGCTGAAATGAAATAATCCATATTCCATTAATATTTAATAAATGGTAGTAATTAAACGACCTAGAAATGATTCAGAAATGCTATTTATTCTAAATGTTCACAGCTAGGAAGATTTTTATATTTTACACATACTCTCTCTCTCTCTCTCTCTCTCTCTCTCTATATATATATATATATATATATATATACATATATGTTTATATATACATATATATGTGTGTGTTTATATATATATATGAATGATTGAACATTGGATGTATATTTTATACTTCCTTTTGATAGACTTTCCCCTCCAAGACAATACTTTTATTTGATAATTAATAATTATTTTAGACTTACTAGACATAATTTTGGAGTTTATTAACTAACTCATTTTCAAAACAAATGCATAGTCCAGTTTTAAACAAATACATATATTTCTCAGTAATGTCTATAGAATCCGAATGTTTGCATGCAGTGCTTTTATTTTACATGCCTAATGTCAGTTATAAGGTCATATGGGGAGGGATAGATAGGTAGATAGATGATAGATAGATAGATAGATGATAGGTGATGGGTACCTAGAGATTGTTTCCAGAAATTGCCATGTGTGCATAATGGAATGCCCTCTTACACCATGTAAGCATTGTGAGCAGGTCCTTCAGGAGAACCTGGTGTCTTCTTACCTGAATAAGTGTTGTCTACTTTACCAGCAGACTTCACAGTGTAAAGTTGGGAAAGAGTGAGTGTGGACTTTATGGCATACTGCTGCTGTAGATCCCTTCCAGATGCTTTGGACAAATTCATATTAAATACCTAGTAATTATATATCTTTTTCCCTGCTAAACAAATAGAAAAGAGTAATAGCTAATTATTCATGTCATTTGCATATATATAAATATTATGGGCATGAAAATGAGTTCAGATAAATATATTTTTTCTATGAGATTTTTATATCAAGAAAGTTAGTCCTTAGGAACAGATAAGAAGGAATTTTTCTTTTTTTTTTTTCTGACAGTTGGCAAAGACTTCCATTTTCTATTCCCTTTTTTTTCTGGACTACAAAATGAAATGGATTATAGATTGTGAACAAGACCAGTCATGAAACTCCTTCAGTTTTCCAAAGAACTTAGTATTTGTCTTCAGATGACATACTGCGGTCTCCCTTGCCTACATTCCTACAGCTAGTATGACACTGAGTTGGGATCTGCATCTGGTTCCTGGGCTCTTGAATAATCTTTATGCTAGCTTGTTTTTCAACTTTGAATGATTTCTCAGTCTGGAAAGTCTACTGAGCAGGGAGTCTGAAGTGAGAACCAGTCAATCCCCATATCCTCCAGGGAGGATAGGGAGCTGGTTTCATTGTTCCATGCTCTGCTGAGACAGATTGTGAAATAGACTGTCCCTGGATCTATTTCAGGCCTTTCAGGCCTGTGAATAACTATAGTGCATATTCCCCTGTCTTCTTGGAGAATGTAGAGGCAAGAGAGGCTATTGCTCTATTCTCCACACTTTGAGGAGAATTTTAGTAGCTATGACTTAGGGGTAGAAATTCTGTTTTCTTATTCCTCCATTAATGAGATGCCATTTTTATAGCTAACTCAGTACCAAGTATGATAGCAGTAATAATCTTAATTGCAAAAAAATGTGAAAGAAGAAATGCCCTATTTTGGTACATTGATGGGTCTGTCTTCTCTTCTATGATCGGATAGATTTTTGTCTCATATATACTTTGTTAACTTCTCTTATATATACATTGGGTGATTGCAAGTGCATTGGTAGGTTTTCCTGCTGTACACTGATACTAAATGGAAGGATTTGCCTGTGCTCACTTAGTCCCTTGCTTAATGTTCTTGCTTTCTTCTTCCTTTGTAGAGATAAAGATTACCATTTAAGGACCTACAAGTCTGTGGTCATGGCCAACAAATTGATAGACTGGTTAATTGCACAGGTAAGGAGGCAAATAGGTGTTGCTATGCCTCCTTCTTTCCATTTCGCTTTGAATGTGTGAATTGGGAGCTTTCAGATTTTAGTGCTTGCCTGCAGGTGACATAGGTGGTCTCCCTTGCCTACATTCCTACAGCCGGTATGACGCTGAGTTAGGATTTTAATCTGGATCCTGGGCTCCTGAATAAACTTTATGCTAGCTTGCTTTTTTAAAAATAAGATGTGCCTATTTTGAAAATATGAGCTGAGTTTCATCAACAAACAAACAAGCAAGCAAACAAACAAACAAACAAAACCCACCAAGCATAATTTGAGGATCAATGAAGAGTATCTATGTTCAGACACTAACTTGTTTTGCGTGCTTTTTCGACTAATTTGTTTTTAAGTAGCTGTTCATTAGTCCTCTCAAATGATTCTAATGTCCCATGTCATTTTCTGTGTTAGATTCCAACTGGGCTTGGGTAATGGAAGCTTTAATGTCTACAAAGGGCAAAGTGTATTATTACTGTTGCTCAGCTTCACAGAATCTTGTTTCTAACAGTGGGTGTTGAGAAAATTTCTGTGATTGGCTTATAAGTAGAACAGATCAACATGCCTGTCACAGTAGCTTTTCAAATACTGACTTACTTAGGTTTTTTTCATGATAGTTCAACTAACAAATACATGGATATATTCTGCTGATCAAAGGCAAGCCACTAAGAAAAGTTGATATACACTTGAACTGAACTTGCTGCCTGGGGAAGGGGTTTGTTTGGTTGGTTGAAATATAGTCATTACACGTAAATATTTGAGTCAGTTTCATAAGCAGCCTTATCCTTTTGTTTGTATAAAAACATCATCAGTTTCCTTTTATAAATCGGTAATAAAACTAGATGTTTAATCTTAGAATGTCGACATGTTTTTAATATTTAAACACTGTTTTTGTATGTATGTATGTATATATATATATATATATATATACATATATACATACATACATACAGTTAGAGATTTTTATTGTTTTAGTATTGATTTCTAAACTTTCCAAGGCCACCTCTTTTTGTATTTCATTGAACATAAACTTTTACATTGAGAAGTTAATGTCTTAGATGAACCAAATAATAACTTTGGTAATACCCTGAATCACCTGTACAGTAGCTCTCCAGTGTGCTACTTTCTTTCTAACACTTTTATAACACTGGTTATATGTACAGGTAGGTGGGTTATCTGTTCAGCAAGAGAATTCACATAGAACTCTGCTGTTCTAGAATTAATAGGAACCCATGCAATACCTGGTATATGGGAGAAGACTGAGGAAAATGCATCTGAGACAAAACCTGATGCTAAATCAACATTTACAGTCTAACCCAGAAAGTGTTACCAACTTTATGGGGAAAAAAATATTAGTGTTTTCTAAGGATAAACATTAAAGAAAATAGGACACACTTCAGAAAGTCCTAAGCAAACTGAAATGAAGTATTTTTTTGTCACTATGGTGTCTGCTGAAATCTCCGAGGACATTGTCTCAAGCAGTCAGTATCTGATGCCAGCTCTGCTGAAACTGAGTGAGGCAAGCTTGGACATGTCACTCCGTTTCTAGACTGTGGTGTTTTCAACTGCCTATCTTGTCCTAGAATAGACGTCATGTCACCTTACGTCCATCACTGCAGTGTCATGGTTCTGCTATTGTGAAATGCATATGTGTAAGGCAGATATTCTCAGCTCTCCTTGCCGAGCTTCAAAGTAGAACATCGTGGGCTGCCTCGTGAGAGGAGGATGTAGCAATGGGACAACAGGGAGCAAACTCCAGTGCTTAATGTAGGGGGAATAAGAGACAAAGGAAGGCTCCCTTTCCACCAAGACTCGAAGAGGACTTATTCTGCACATCAACCAGTACTGACTGGACTTGGACAGTTGTATTGGATTGATTAGAGCGGGCTGCAGTGCAGTCATCCTTGGGTTATTTTGAGATATCGTTGGATGTCGGAGATGTCTGCAGTGACTGATGTCATCTTAGAAAATGCAATGACTTTTGTTTTCTTCTGAATGCTTGCCAGATTGATGCTCTTATTATAATGGTTTATAGTCAAATACTTCATTCCACAAAGTGAACTTCCTTCTGGATAAGTGCGTTAATGTAGCCCTAAAGCATCATGTGATTTGTTTATGTGTGATGTGCAGGCAGCATTTGCATTTTTTAATTAAACAAGTCCTTGTTACATCCAGCCCAAATAATTTTTTTTTTTTTTACACTTTTCGTCAGTGCTTCCCAGATCTGAGTAGACCCAAAGGATTTTTAGAAGGTGTAAGATTACTACAGTATTTCAGATTACATTTATACACGTTTCCTTTTAATGATTTATTAGTCTTGGAAATATAACATTTAAATAATCTAAATAGCTAAAGCTTTCAGCACAAGCTTATCACTTCAACTAGCTATTGAAACAAAACATCAGGACAAGTGCAGGATGGTTCCTGCCTTCAAGAAGCTGTTGATCTGTTGGGCTCCTTTTTAAATCTTCTGTAAAATTCTCAGCATCATCTTTCACAGAAGTCCTTAAGAATCCTCCAGCTAGGCTCTGGGTCTTTTTATGTGAAACTAGTTCTCTGAGAGAATCAGGCTAATTAAGAATCTTAACTAAATTGTATAATGATACTTAACTAGGTACCACTTTATAAATGACCACATCCTGCATAAGATCCAAATTAATGGAAGGCAGGAAAATGTTTTTTTTTTTTTTTTTTTTTGAGAGTTTTAATGTTTGGTATCTTGAACTCAGCGTGATATTTAGAAATGAGTAAATACTAATTTTCAAATGAATGTGTAAAATTTATCAAACACCTGGATTGTTGAAGACATGATGCCTATTTGCAGGTACATATTCAGTTTGCTTTTGTGGATTACAGTTACAGTTTAGGGTTACAGTTGACACAGCCAGAGGTAAAAGTTTATCCTGGTGTTCTGTAGACAGGTAAAAGACATTGTATGTCCTGGCATTACCCTAGTGAAGGCAAGAGTGCCATTGACTGACTTCAGGCAATTGTAGGAAACTGGACTAACTAAAGAATTAGGATAGCTTTAAAACTTTGGAAAGTGAAGCTGTAGTTGAATCAAACCAGGACTCGATCTTGAAAGCCCAACAGAATGTTTTTGTTTTGATTATTAACATTTTCATTATTAAAAGGTCTCTCTTCAGACCTTTAGAACATGAAATTCCTGTGTAGTGCAGCTAAATTCTGCAACAGCTTATATCAGAATGACTCCAGAAAAAAATATGTTCATTTAGATAAGGGATTAAAGAAAACACCAAATTAGAGTGTTGAGGATAGAAAAGAAATAGAAATGAAAGCCGATTCGATAGAGTGCTTAAGTGCTAAGCAAAGGACTGTGGAGAATTACGGAATGTGTGGGAAATGTCCCTGAAAATAGAAATCAGGCCCTTAAGCCTAAATTTGCCTATGAACATGCACAACGATTTGTCTTTTGATTAACAGGGTGATTGCCGTACCAGGGAAGAGGCAATGATATTTGCTGTTGCACTCTGTGACAACGGATTTATGCACCATGGTAGGGACTCTTACCTGCAGACTCTCAGATGGGGTTCATTGTTTTGGGTCTTTTGGGGACACTGCGAGTATCCCAGTGTGCCGTGAAGGTCAAGGCAACCTGTCTGGGGCTTGTCATGGGTCACTGTTGAGTCACCACATCTGAGATTGATTTTGTTAGTAGTGTTGCTATGGCAAATGACTGTTACCTACCAGTGTTTTTAGTTTTTCCTCTTGTTTTCTTGATTGTGTTGACTCCAGAAGAGCCATGCTGAGACATCAAAGTTTTATTTTTTTTTTAATTCTCATATATATCTCTTTGATTTCATTTTATATTAGACACACAATCTTGCCAGAATGACAATATATAGTGTAATGATTAGATAAGAGCATGTATAGTTAGTATTTATTGTTCATTTTAGGAAAACATACCTAAAATGATCTTACAGAACTACATCTCTGGAAATAAACAGTTTTTAGTTTACTAAAGATCCTCTTTTTTGCTTGATAACTTCAAACAAATCATTAAACACTAGTGTTTTTGTTTTTAATTTCTCCATCTATCAAATTCATGAGCATTTCCCCTCCTCTCTATGCCATCTTATACCGTCTGGGCACCCAAACATTCTTTTTTCTATTACTAACACAATATGCTTCTCTATATATGTTTGACATAGCATTCACATTCATTTATCAACTATGTTTAGAAGGTTATCAATACCTATAAGAAAAAGGGTGTTGAGCATCAGTTACAGCCATTTTGGGAGCATCCTTTCCCATCATGTGGTTCTTGGAGAATTCCGTCCCATGTCCTTTTGCTTAGATCACTGTGAATGCTAAGATAGAGAAATACTGGTCCCTGGAGAGCAAACTCTTAATGAAAGAAATTACAATATTTTAAGAAATTAAAACTATAAAATCAAACTGACACCCCTCAACTCTTTTTAACCCAAAGCAATAAGAAGCTATAATTTGATGTAAGCATTTATTGCAAAACACTAAGTGATAAATAACAAAAGTTAACGTGACCAAAGTCTCCTGCCCAGACTTCTTGGTACTTCTGTTGGCCGCTATGGACAGGCTGTTGGAGGAAATATCATGTGATCTTTGGAAAAACAGTTAGATCATGGAGGCAAACCTTAACTCAGTCCACAGTGTTTTTCCTTTCTGTTGTTCATGGTGGCTTGTGTTAGTTGTTGTGATGTGGTGGATGGTTTCATTTGTCACCATGTTACCAGATGCTTTTCTGTCCAAAGATCACTCATTCACCCATCTGCTCCACATTATTTTCTGGAACTCTGTGAAAATAATGAAATAGAATAGCTGCCTCTTTGGATTGTTTGACATATGCCAATCTGTTTACATGTAGTACTTCATTTTAGGAAAGGCAGTATGAAGGTTTCTTTCATCCTCATTTTGCAGATGAGAAAACTAAAATGCAGAGAGTTTAGGTAACTTTCTAATTTTCACACTCAGAATTGGCCCCAGACCTGGACTGATACATCACAAAACTTAGTGCCCTGGGACCACAGCCTTCCTGTTACTGTGAGTCACCTTGTCTCAACAAGCACACTACAAGGTACTAATGACCAAGAATGAGAAATACAGATTTCTCTCTTAAAACATTGTGGCAGCTGTCAAGCTCTTATTAAGTATACATTCTTAAATCTGTATCTGCCTGTAGCATAAACAAGAACATAGATCAACATTCCTAGGGATTAAGGGAAAATATTAACATTTACGTAAAAGAGAAAAAAAAAAGACCTTTGCAGAAATAAGATTATTTGAGAATATTGTTTTGAAACAGAGAAGAGCTAGCAAGTCATGGAAACTAAAATCACATTTTACCCAGAAGACATATTTCTAGTTTGAAGTGTTAGACCAACTGTGACTCCTCACTGGGAGTTGCTCACACATAGAAAGATGCTATGCAACCCTTTTGCAGCTTCCCATGAAGATGTACTGCATTCGAAATATGTTTACAATGTTTTCTGAAAGTAGAAAATGCCCTAAGTTTTTATATTTAGAGTTTACAAGGTTTAGGAGTTATTGTATTTTCTCTCTTAAATTTAGATTTTTCATTTGGAAAATGGAAGACTAAGAAATGCAACATTGGAAAGATACTACTTATTTTAAAATACTAAATCTTGTAGATGACAGTAATTTGCAGGGAAGGGAGGCAGGAGGTCCCCTTGTCCTAGGATGTAAACCTGAGCTCATTGTTGGCAGGAATTCCCTGAGTGTGTGTTGGTGTGGAAAGTGAGCTTAAGACCCCAATTTACTGAAATTACTTGAATCTCTCCATTTCTGCAGTCCTGGAAAAAAGTGAATTCAAAGATGAGCCTCTACTTTTCCGCTTTTTTGCTGATGAGGAAATGGAAGGATCAAATATGAAACACAGGCTTATGAAACATGACTTGAAAGTTGTGGAGAATGTCATAGCTAAGTCACTGTTGGTAAGCCACTGTGCCTTAAGTTTCCTTCGGGTATAGCAATTAGCAAGCAAGCACACTGATGCTTTCAATCTATTTAATTGTCATGCTCTCGTGTTCTTTATCAATAATGTTAATATTTTACATTTCAGATTAAATCCAATGAAGGCAGCTATGGATTTGGGCTGGAAGACAAAAATAAAGTTCCAATAATCAAGTTAGTGGAAAAGGGGTCTAATGCTGAGGTAATGTAAATTAGCATTTTTGTTAAAAAGTCTATCATCATACAATATAGTGCCAAACTGAAATTGACCTTTATGTGTTTGTTGAAGGTTGTGTCTCTGAAGTTCTTTCTGTAAAGTAGTGTTGGATTTGTAGCAGTGGAGACCGTGTCTCGGTGATAATGGACTGGGGAGGTGGTGGTACTCCAGCGATCTACAGCTCCCAATTACTGAGTTCCCAAGTGGCATGTTCTGTGACTTCAGGATCTTCCCAGTCATTAAAGCTATCCTGGAGCTCTGTGGGAGCTATATAGGGTGTGACAACTGTGCTGTGCATGTCACATGGTCATTGTGTTCAACCAAAGGCAGCATCTTCTATCCTCCTCTTCCATGGTCCTCTCTGGGATATGATTTCCATCAGTAAAGCAAGCACTTTGGCTTCCTCATTGGATTGATGCCAATTGGCACTCTCTCACATCACTAGGTTTTTAAATGGTGGAATCTCTCCAATCATTGACTTCTTAACTGAGAACTAGTCACTCGATAGTGGTTATCTATTAGGTAGCAGTCTAGATTCTGAGAGCCTGGAAATGTAGAAAGCAGACAAAATACCCTGTTCTGAGCTGGACTGATAACTTAGTCTAACAGTCTTTCTGGACAAGGACTTGAGTTCAAGAACCAAAACCCACACTGAAAAAAGGTGTGGTGTGTGCACTTGTAGTCCTGTGTTTGGGAAGTAGAGGCAGGTGAGCTCCTGAGGTCGCAGGCTAGCTGTCCTAGGCTGCTTGGTGAATACCAGGCCAATGAGAGGCCTATCTCAAGAAACAAGGTGACAAGGTTGATATCACTTGAGGAACAACAACCAGGGTTGCCCTCTGGCTGCCACATGCGTGTACATACATGTACACACATATGAACTTTCCCCCTTCCTCCTTCCTCTCCTCCCCCACTCTTTTCCCTCCTCTCCCCCTCCCCTCCTTCCTTTCTTCTCCATCTTCACGCGCCTCCTTTTCAGTGCTGTGCCACAGTGATGCTGGCTGTAAGACTCTTTACCCTGCTGTCTAGCTTACAAGATACACAGCCCCTAAGCAAACACCTCAGGATCCAGGTCTTTAATAAAAATGTAAGAACTGCAGAAGTAGAACATGCATAATTTTAAATCTGTTTACTGAAGTCAGTGGTACTTTGTGTAAGTTAATACTAAAGGTATTTTATTTTACCATCAAACACAAGTATGTACGATAAAGCTTTCTGTCCAGAACTCCAAGTGCAAATATATTACTGCTGGTTCAGTTGTACTCTGCTAGTGCATCTGATCACAAAATGACCATGGTTAATAGTTCTCTAGGGGAAGGTCCTTCTCCCAGGCATTTTTGGAGGCTGATCTTAGGGCACAGCTTCATCTTACTCTGCTATAGACAAAATATACTGTCTCATCAAATAGGTGCACTCCAAACAGTGGGAAATTTATGTGCAGTCTTGCTGGCTAAGAACATCTGGGCTAACTGTAGGGGTATTGTCATCCGTGTCCTTTCTCAGCATGGTGCATTGGGGTCAACTCTGCCCTTGGCACTTGTTTGGATTCCAGGCCACTCCTTCCATTCCTTGGTACTAGGCACAGTATGCTGATTTAGGCTGGAGATTCATATTGTCTGTAGTCAATACATTCATATGTGCAGGGGGTGACATTTTCTAAGTTAAATAAATATATATGCAATATGTATATGTAAATACATATATTTATATAATATATAAAACATTTGTAAAAGTAATTAACCTGGAGTTTGTACATTAAAGGACAAGTTTTTTTGTTCATTTTTTAAATTAAAGGGTCTGTTACAACAACACCAAGAAAGAGCCAAAGATGAGTACAGTACACATGGGGGTGGGGGAAGGTTGATTTCAGCAAAGCTGTTCAATCCCATTCATGATGATGGCACTATGTTACTATGTTACTTCATTCAGAGTTCTATTATATACATTTGTATAAAGCTGTTGTGTATGTGTTCTCATGCCCAAATCAGTAAATGCTGAGCCCTCCCCATGGTTCAGTGTTTGAAAACCTAAAGGATCTATTAAATTGTCATCCTAATTCTTCTTGCCATTTCTTCCTTAGATGGCTGGCATGGAAGTTGGGAAGAAGATTTTTGCTATTAATGGTGACCTGGTTTTTCTGAGACCTTTCTCTGAAGTCGATTGCTTCCTGAAATCCTGCTTAAACAGCACAAAGCCTCTGAGAGTCCTCATGAGCACAAAGCCAAGGGAGTAAGTGATTCAGTGATACTTGGATTAGTAAACTAGTGATGCTAATGACCAGGTAGTCATTTATCATCAGCTTCCCCTGTCTGAACATGTGGGCCTCCTCAGCACCATGAATACAGGTCTTCAGATGACGAGGACACTGCATTGTTTGTTGGGATAGGTGCTCACTCCTGAATTGCATGGTGTTGGTGGCCATGACGTTTTTCTTTTACTGTCCAAACTTTGCTGTTTTGGGTTATGTCCCGTTTGAGTAAAAAGTCATCTAATAGACCACCTAAGGGCCAGGATGAAAGAGCTACGTGTTTAGCTGTAGGAAATGTTGGTGGTTAGACAGTCTATAATGTACTGCTCATCTGCATAAAGTCAAATCTAGAAGGTACACCATACATGTGTACACTTAGGAAGACACCTTTTCCTTTAAAACAAAACTAACCCAAAGCTCTGTTGATCTCTCTATTTATCTATATAAGTAGAGAACTACCGATGTTTGTGTTCCTCTTAAAGGGGTAGAGGAGTATTCTGTACATCCCTGTATTGACTCCGGAGTCTTTTTTGCTAAATACTTAAGAAACTTAGCTAAAAACTGTATTTGGCTACAGAGGCAGAGGTGGTTCTGGCGTGACACAGAAGTCCAGTTAGTCCTCGGCCTGAGCAGAGGGGCAGTGATTGAGGAGCTGCGGTCTGTACGGAAACAGCATGATTCAGGCGCTTAGATCAGTCATGGTCCTTACTGAAACAGTGTAGATTCCAGCTCGGTCCTTATGGAAAGAGCGTAGATTCAGGTGCGGTCCTTACAGAAAGAGCATAGACATATGGAAACAGCTTAGGCGCAGTCCTTGCAGAAACAGGCTAGATTCAGGTGTGGTCCTTATGGAAACAGCGTAGGCACGCTGTTCTTCCTTACGGAAACAGCGTGGATTCCGGCGAGGTCCTTATGAAACAGCGGTGGATTCAGGTGCAGTCTTTAGGAAACAGTGGTGGATTCAGGTAAAGTCGCCATGCCAACAATAAAACCAGGTTCCCCAGAAGCATGCTTTGCTTTTCCTGCTGAGTGGTCGCTGGCAGGTCCAGGTTACTGAGCGGGGCAAGGGACCTAAAGCCCTGTGTAGCTTCTCATATAGCCATTCTCCAAGGTCTCAGCTGGCTAGGAATCCTATGTCAAAATTTGTTGGTGTAAATCCCTCACTCCCCTACAGACTCTGGCTGCGTCCTGTTTTCTGTCGTTCTCTACATTACCCTTGAGGAACAAAAATGCAGACTTCAGGCAAGTTTGAGGCAAAGTACCCCAAAAGGACCATTTTTCTCAATAGGAAAATCAGTTGAATTTTCAGAGGCAATTTATGACTTACTTAAAAAAAAATTATTATAGCAGACTGGAGAGCTAACCCTGCCCCCCATCTAGGCAGAGTGCAGGAGAGTAGGCAGGCTGACCAACTCAGCTACCACCTAGGCCCAGATCCAGAACTTTGAGTTGGGGGACCCCATCTATGAACTGCTGGAGCATGAAGAGGCCAGTCATGCAGAACCAAAGCCGCAGGGTCTTCACGACACAGGTCAACAACAGGATATCCAAGAGGAGTCCTGATGAGGTGCAGTATTGGTAGTGTAGCAGAAGCCAGAGGCCTCGAACCAGTCCAGTGACTGGTCACAATGAACATTTGCAAGTGAAGCTGTTTGGACAAAAGGGTAGACTGCACAGCGCTGCAGCTCCACGGCCAGATTTTTGTTTGTTTTGTTGTCTTTGGGGGAGGAGGTCGCAAGGGCAGAATAGCAGATATGGAGGGATGGGAGATGAGTGGGTTTGGGATACATGACGTGAAATTCACAAAGTTTAAAAAAAGTAAAATAAAGACATTTAAAAAAATACTTTATTATAATAAATACATATATAAATGTAAGAGTGTTTTTGCCTGCATGCATGCTCAATGCCCACAGAGGTCAGTTGTGAGCCCCCATGTGGGTGCTGGGACTCAAACCCAAGTTCTCTAGAAGAGCACCAGTGCCCCGAATCACAGAGCCATCTCTCCAGTCTGGGTGACTTGCCTTTTAAAGCATACAGCTTAATAGTGGCATAACATACAACTGGTAATCTGGCCTTACAGGGACTTGTGGGTGATTCCAGGAATTTGAGATGTCCGGGGCCTGGCGTGGGTGGGGTTGGTAAACATTGCAGTTCTCATCGCCCAGACAGACGGTTCCTGCTGCCCTGCCTGGCATTGTGACCACAGGTGACCAGGCCTCGCTCTCTCTCCAGCCTCATCTTGTTCCTACCTGCTCGAACTCTGTACCCACAGCTGCTGAATCACTTGCTAGTGCCATGGCAGCTTACCGAAAACCCCCGAACCCCAAACCCCGAACCCCAAAGCACCTCTCTCTTTCTCTTTCTTTCTCTCTCCTACTCACCATCCGTGCCTCCCACTATACTTGTCCTTATCTTTCCTCTTGGGGCTTCCTCTGGGGGTGGGGGATGCCCCTTAGGAGGCTTTCTATGACTCCTCCAAATGTATTATATTAGCTGTCCCTCTGTGTCCCCCGGACCCTCAACACATCTCTGTCTTATAGAACCAGGCTCCTCTATCCTGTTACTCTTCACCCAGAATCCCTCTGAAATCTCTATAACTGACACTCGTCTGGCTTGCTGGCGAGTGCCTTTTATCAGCTGAGGCGTCTTACCAGCCCCATGGCTTAACATTTAGCCTAGTACCAGAAACAGAGCTGTTGATAATATTACTTTTTGTATTGGTGTGATTATTGCTGTACATTGTCGTTTCTAACTGGGCACATACATTCAGTCCTTACCATCATTATCCAGACTTCCCACTCCTTAACTCACAAGTAATTCTGCAGAACCCATCCTGGGGCACATTATGTCTTTCTTTTCCACAGATTAAAAATTTTTCTCTTCAGAGGCTAGAGAGAAGGCTCAGCAGTTAAGAGCACTGAACACTCTTCCAGAGGACCCAGGTTCAGTTCCCAGCACCCACCTGACAGCTCTGTAACTCCAAGATCTGACACCCTCACACAGACATACCTGCAGGCAAAACACCAATGCACATAGAATTCTTTTAAAAATAATAAAAAACAAGATTTCCCTCTTCAGATTAAATTTCCAAGAGTTTCCCTTCTGCTTTATGAACTCCTGAATATTAAGACTGACCTTCAAACACTCCCCAACTCATAAATCCTCTTTGACCCCAGTGGTAGTTTGAATGAGAAATATCATCTATAGCAATGAATCTCAATCTTCTCAATGCTGCAGCCCTTTAATACAGTTCCTCATGTTGTGGTGACCCCCCCAACCATAAGATTATTTTCATTGCTACTTCATAACTGTAATTTTGCTACTTTTACGAATTGTAAGTATCTCTGTTTCCCAATGGTCTTAGGCAACCCCTGTGAAAGGGTCATTTGACTTCCAAAGGGGTCACAACCCATAGGTTGAGAACCACCACTCTGTAGTGATACTTTGTTTGTGCTCTAACAAATAAAGACTGCCTGAAGATCAGAGGGTGGAGCTAACTCTTAGGTAATCAAAGAGGTCTGGAGGTGTCCAGATAGACAGGAAGTGATATGGCTGGGTAGAGAGAGGAATACCAGGTGGGTGAGGAGAGGAGCTCGGCCCCCTTTTCGGTAGGAGGATTCAGAGAGGTAAAGGTGACTGTGGCTGCTCCTTTACTTCTCTGATCTTCCAGCATTTACCCCAATATCTGACTCCAGACTTTTACTATTAAGACCAATTAGAATTTGTGCTACACTGCTCTCTAGGCTCAAGCATTTGAGCACTGGGTCCCCACTTGGTGGTATGGTTTCTGGAGGTTTAGGGGGCATGGCCTTGCTGGGAGAAGTACATCACTGGGCATACATAGGCTTGGAGAGCAGATGGCTCTGCCCTGCTTCCAGCATGCTGTCTCTGATTCATGCTGGAGATAAGGTGTGACCTCTGAGCTGCCTGCTCCTGCCACCAGCCTGCTGCTCACTGTTGTGCCTCCCCACCATGGTAGACTCTTGTTGCAGAGTATTCCTTTATACTGTGTGAGCATGTGTCACTGTGATTGGTTAATAAAGAGCTGAATGGCCAGTCTGGTCTATAGAGTGAGTTCCAGGACAACCAGGGCTACATGGAGAAACCCTGTTTCAAAACAAAAACAAAAACAAAGATGCAACTGTAGTAATAAGTGAAATAGAAGTTGCAAAAATGTGTATAGAATACCAGTGTGTTTGTTAAAAAATAATGAAGGAAAAGAATAGTTGTTTGTTTGTATGTACTTACACAAGCTGTGTTGGAAAAAAAACATAAGAGATTGGTATCAAAGGCCAGTTCTGGGAGAGCTCTGAGTGGCTGGCAGCTGGGGACAGAAAGGCGATTTTTATTTTTTAATTATATGTATGTGTCTGGGTGTGGGAATGTGCACATGAGTACAGGTTCCTGAAGAATCCAGAAGAGGGTGTCAGATCCCCTGCAGCTTAGAGTTGTGAGCTGCCTAACATAGGGGCTGGAACTCAGACTTGGGTTCTATGCAGGAGCAGTGCTCACTCTTAACCGCTGAGCCATCCATCATTCCTTATAAAAGGAGACTTTCCCCCTATGTGTATCTTTTTGTTGCTTTTAAATTTTAAACTGTGTGTATGTATTTTCTATTCAAAATATTAATAGTAATAAATACCTGTTATGGACACAAATATTGCTATTTGTGATGGTGCTAAGGTCTGGAAGAAGAGTTCACATTTGAGAAAGCCAAAGCTGGGGTCCCATCTGGAAGGGAAAGGGTGACCCACCTGCCAGAAATGTGAATGGTAGGCTCTCCGGGTTTGAAGCTAGTTCTGATTTTAAGTAACCTTTTATTTCCCCTAGGAAAGACCCAAGATATCTGCACCAGTAGGAAATGGGAGGTTTCCCAGCATTAGGAGGGTCCTCAGTTCAAGGCCTATGTGGGCTTCATGGGGAGTTCAAAGCCAGAGACTACCTTTAAAACAGAGAGGGCAGAGCAAAAGAGCAAACGACAACACACTTGTCTATCTTTGTTTGTTTATTTTTTGACAGAGTCTCACTATATAGCCTTGCCTGGCTCTAATTCTGCTTTGTGAACAAAGCAGACCTGGAACTCACAGAGATTGGTGAGTCTCTGCCTCTGATTGCTGGGATTAAAGGTGGTTGCAGAGATGCCTGCTACTTTTAAGAATGAGGAAAAATTTCCCAGAGGCCTTGAAGTATCCTCTTTCTCATGTGCACATTCCTAAACCAACCAAGTTTAACAGTAAATTAGGCTTCCTTAGCTGGGCAGTGGTGGTGCATGCCTTTAATCCCAGCATTCGGGAGGTAGAGGCAGGCAGATCTCTGTGCCACCAGCCTGGACTACAGAGAAAGTTCTAGGACAGTCAGGGCTACATAGAGAAACTCTGTATCAAAAAAACAAACAACAAAGCAAAACACAGGGTTTCTTGACCTTGTAGAAAACTGGACCATTTTGTCTGGAGCCCCAAGTCCCAGACCCTGAACTGTATCAGGACTGTAGGACAGGAGAGAAAGGCCCACTTTTGGGGCGGGCAGTCAACAGCACCTACCTCAAAAGTTATTTGCAGGGGAAAAAAATAGCTTCTTAATTTAACAAATGTTTTATACTAGTGGGAAAACATTTGAGGGGAACCATCAGCTTGGGTTTCCCAGATCTGCCCCCTTCTTTTCCAGAGCCCAGCCGAACACTTGTGAGTCACACAGCCACCTTCTAGATGGCCAGTCCACTTGCCACAATGGCCTCAAGCCCAATGAAGGAAGGGCCTGTGTTGTTTCCCTGTTTCGCTATAGTGATAGATAATAATTTAAATGTTCATTACTGGGCATTTGCTAGGATCTGGGTACTATCACACTTATTCTTAAGCCTTCTCACTGAAGTGCATGCCATCATCATGCCTTCCTGACCAGCTCTGAAAACCAGGGGAAAGAGGCTGTGCAAAGCAACTGCTCAACTAAGAGTTTATTTTGTTTGTTTATGTGGGAAGGACTCCCCCTCTCCTGAAATGAAAGCTCTTGTAGGAAGAAATGTCATCCTCATTCTCTCAGGATTTTCCATTTTTCATCTTTAATGTCTCCCAATAGAATTCATTTTTTTTTAAAATCTTTAAAAAGACTCTTTTCTGTGTATTTATTCGTTTGGGGATTGAAGGTGCCCCGGCCAGCGGGGTCCTCAACGGGGACCTAAAGGGAGGGCCGGTGAATGAGAGGGACAAGAGACACAAAGAATGAGAGTGAGACAGGGCGTCTGATCAAGCTCCAATGTTTTATTTTCTCTTAAGGCATAAGATCATAAGATCTCCAAAGATCATGTTTTTATTAGTTTAATCACATGTAATTAGAGGAGTTCTGTTTTTTTTTCCCCTCTTAAAATGGGTTTCATGGTGTTGTGTATAAATTTTTTTGTAAAAAGTACAATGATTTTGAAGAGTGAAAATCAAATTCATATAGCACAGAATGGGCAGAACTTACTCAGCAAGGGAGGCTGCTGGGAATTAGGCATCACCTAGTGTTCTGGATTACTGGGAGGTGATATGTAGAACTTGACTGCTAATTGATGGAGATGGCCCAGCCCTCTGTGAGTTGTACCACCCCTGGGCAGGCGGGTCTGGCTTGCATAAGGAAGCTGGTAGAGCAGAAGCGTCAAGTAAGCCTATACATGGCATTGCTCTCTGGTCTCTGTTTTAGTTCCTGCCTCGGCCTTTGCGGTGCCTTCCCTTGGTGATTGACAGATTGACAGGGACCTGGAAGATGGACTAAATATCTGCTCTAACTTGCTTTTGGTCTTGTTTTTATTCCAACATCAGAAACTATTGGGATAGAACTTGTTAGCTCTTTAGTCCCCATCAGCATAGTACAAAATAAGTTCTGACAGTGATAATCTCTGTTTCTATGGCACTTTTTGCAACAGAGAAATTAAGGAGCTTCTCCAAACCCATGTTTGTCTGGCTACAAAGCACAGAATAAGGACTCAGAGCTAGTTGTGCTGTCCCCATTGCCTGTTGTTTCCATGGATGTATCTATGTAAGAATTTGCCCAGTGTGGACGCTGTGTGGCCTTCCCGCTATATGCTCCTCCTGTTGGGGGAAGGGCCAGTGTTATCTCCAAGGGTTTCTTACCCAGTGGCATTCTCCTGATAGACCCTCTCTAGTTTTCCAGTTTCCTCTGATCTTGACCTCAGCAGCAGTCTCTCTCCTTATGCCCCCGAAATAGGAGAATTCAGTTGTGCAATAGTAAGAGAGGAGGCAATGAATGGTCCAGTTAGAACCAGTGGGGAAGCAAGGGATGCATTCTAGAAAAGATCAGCCTGAGCAACAGAGGGGCTTAGGTTTTTCTTCTACCTATTATCCCCCCGTTTCTTCCCCCAGAGTGAACGTTTCTAGAAGGTAGGGGGGCTTCCACAGAAATCCCTGTTGCACAAAATTTTATCTGATACAAGAAGATGAATGAGATGCAAGAATATCCATAAGAGATTTATTGCCTAGGAAGTTGAAAAGACCAGTAGGGGAAAGGTCAGCAGCACTGCCTGTGCTCCCTGGGAAGGAAGTCTCTGCAGTTCTTTGAGCCAATGTAGCTGGAGTTGGCCACTACCACCTATTGTTCTCTACATCCTGTTTTGGGAGCCCTGGGCTGGCCCATCTGGAGTCTACCCCCACCATTATATTTACATCCTGTTGAGGGCCTTGCCTTGTCTCAGCTGGAGTGGCCACCACTGCCTAATTTTTCTTATGTTCCAGTCCCAGTGTGGGTATTGTTGGTTAGTCTGTCCCAAGGCTGAATTCTTGCCCAGGATCTCAGGATGTATGTATGCATTGATAGAGGAGCGCAGGTTTCGATGACTGTTGTCAGAACCTTTGTGGCTTTTATGGTTGTCTCACCTTATTTTCTGGTTACGTTTAGGACAGTTAAAATCCCAGATTCTGCGGATGGACTGGGTTTCCAGATCAGAGGCTTTGGCCCGTCGGTTGTACATGCGGTGGGAAGAGGTAAGACATTCCCCTGGTATGGGGAACTGCGCTCTCCCATGTTTTGGCTGTTCCAACTGAAATGTGTTTAGAATCCATCATTGTAGTGCTAGGGATCATCTCCTCTCACTCTAGGAACGTAGTGAAAGGACATTCTGGACATCATAGTGTTAGGGATCATCTCCTTTCACTCTAGGAACTCAATGAAAGGACATTCTGGACATCATCTGTGAAAAAATAAAACCTCAAAAACTCAAATCACTCAAATCTACATTACCTGCCCGCAGGAAAGCCAGGGCAGAAGGAAGGCTGGAACGTTGAGGTTAGCTTGGGCTAGAGTGAGGCCTTGCTCAGAAAGCCCAAAGAGAGGCTAGAGATGGCTCAGAAGGTGAAGCACTTGCCCTACAAACACGAGGTTGTGAGTTCAGATCTTTAACACCCACATCAAAAACAAAATGTAAAAAAGACCCTTGTGTGCCAGCACGTGCCTGTAATCCCAACCCTGGGGAGGTAGAGACTGGAGAGTCACCTGGGCTTGCTGGTTGTCTAGGACAGCCAGATGGCAGGCAAATCCTGGGTTCAGAGAGAGACCTGGCTCAAAAACTGAGGTGAAGATGTCTAGGAAAGACGGCTAATATCAACCTCTGGCTTACACACACACACACACACACACACACACACACACACACACACACACATGAATAAATAATTAAACAATTAAATAGGACCCTGGTATTCTTTTTTTTTTACTTTTTTTTTTTTTGAGCTGAGGATTGAACTCAGGGCCTTGCGCTTGCTAGGCAAGCACTCTACCACTGAGCTAAATCCCCAACCCAGGACCCTGGTATTCTTAAGCATATTTATTGCTGTTACAAATTTGATTAAAGAATGACAACCCCAATCATAATTTTTTGTATTCTTCAGTTTAAACTAATGATGATTTTTAAGGTTATCTATTTATATTTTCCTTAGCAGCAAATAAATGTTGGAGTTTTGGTCAATAATTAAAGAATGTGAGTTTCCAGGCTTTGTAGAGAGTCCTGTGGGCTTGATACCCAGTTGCTATATATTTCCTTCAATTTTTTTCCCTTTGAGTCCGTAATAAATCTCACCATGAAATTCATTCTAAATCAAATAATTGTAGTGAATAAAAGCCTGTGTGCATTTTACTTTACTTCTTTGAAAGGCAAATAAAAAAATCCAAAAAGCTCTTGTGATGTGTATTTTTATTTTATCTTGACACCAGTAAAGGGAGTATAGATTTCCCAGTGTTGCACATAATAAGTAGCCTGACTGATGAAGGCAGAAGGGCCCTTGTGCACTGAGAAGTCTCACATTTATCTAATAGGGGGGAGGTGGAAGTTTGCAGTTCAAAAAAATGCAAACATCGTAATGTGATCACTCAAACATGAAGCAGGAACATTTTTTTAAACTTTTTAATTAAAAAAATTTTTTTAATTACACTCATGATATTCCATTAATTACACTCATGATGTTAATTACATTTGTGGTATTCACTGATTACATTCATAGTATTCATTCAATAACTATATTTATGATATTCATTAATTACATTAATTGTATTGATTTATTACATTCATGACATTATGTCCTGATACTACTGTCCATTTGTGGGGCTTTTCCATCACACAAAACAGAGATTCTGTACTTAGGAAATCATTGCTCTATATTCCTTTCTTTTCCATCTTGAGATAACGTCTAATCTTTCTGTCTCTATGAATTTATATATCCTATATAGTTCATGTAATACCCTTCTATAGTATTTGTTCTTTTTTTTTAATGTAAAAACATTTTATGTAAAACTACAGCAGAAATAATACACAGATAGCTTGAACATAAAACAGGTTATAATTCAAAAGTCCAATGTTATTTAAAACTAGAAAATATTTTCTCTGTAGAAAATAGTAAAAATGACAAAATTTCCCAATAAGCTAAATAATAGCTGAATTATATATATATAAATATTGATTAGATCCTGGGATACAGAAGAAACCTATCTTCATCTGTTCAGAGAGCTATATTTTACTTAAGTTCTGTAAGTGAGATTCCTATTCATCTTTCCCTTCACTGTTTGATTTATGGCAGACAGACATTTTTCTATAGGCTAATCCGTAATCTAAAAATATTTTAGCCTCCCCTCCTGAAAGTACAGCCAGCATTTTCTTTCATCAGCTTGATACAGTACAAATTCTTATCCTAATAGTAAAATGTTTCACTATAGCTTGCCTAGTGATTGGGTAAAAACAAAACTTATTATAAGCCACAGTCATCCTAGGGTCCCCCTGCTATGTAGCCTCCCTGGTTCTGTGGGTTGCAGTCTGATTGTCCTTTGTTTTATATTTAGTATCCACTTATGAGTGAATACATACCGTGTTTGTCCTTCTGAGTCTGGATTACCTCACTCAGGATGATATTTTCTAGTTCCATCCATTTGCCTACAAATTTCATGATGTCCTTGTTTTTCTCTGCTGAATAGTACTCCATTGTGTATGTATACCCCATTTTCTTAATCCGTTCTTCCCTTGACAGGCATCTAGGTTGTTTCCAGGTTCTAGCTATTATGAATAATGCTGGCTGCTATGAACATAGTTGAGCATGTATCTTTGTGGTATGATTGAGCATTCCTTGGGTATATGCCCAAAAGTGTTATGGCTAGGTTTTGAGGTAGATCGATTCCCAATTTTATGAGAAGCTGCCATACTGATTTCCATAGTGGTTGTACAAGTTTGCACTCCCACCAACAGTGGAGGAGTGTTCTCCTTACTCCACATGCTCTCCAACATAGACTGTCATTAGTGTTTTTGATCATAGCCATTCTGATATGTGTAAGGTGGTATCTCAGAGTTGTTTTGGAGGCATCACCATCCCTGACCTCAAGCTTTACTATAGAGCTATAGTAATAAAAACAGCTTCGTACTTGTATAGAAACCAACATTTAGACCAATGGAATCAAATTAAAGACCCTGACATTAATCCACACACATATGATCACTTGTTTTTTGACTAGAAGCCAAAACTATACAATGGAAAAAAGAAAATATCTTCAACAAATGGTGCTGGCATAACTGGATGTCGACATGTAAAAAATTGCAAATAGATCCATATCTGTCACCATGCATAAAACTCAAGTCCAAGTGGATCAATGACCTCAACATAAATTCAGTTACTCTGAACTTGATAGAGGAGAAAGTAGGAAGTACTCAAATTCATTGGTACATGAGATCATTCTTAAATATAACACTAGTAGCACAGACACTGAGAGCAACAATTAGTAAATGGGACCTCTTGAAACTGAGAAGCTTTTGTAGGACAAAAGACACAGTCAATAAGACAAAAAGACAGCCTACAGAATGGGAAAAGATCTTTACCAACCCCACATCTGACAGAGGGCTGATCTCCAAAGTATATAATGAACTCAAGAAACTAGACATCAAAATACTGAACAATCCAATTAAAAAATGGGTTACAGAGCTAAACAGAGAAATCTCAACAGAAGAATCTCAAATGGCTGAAAGACATTTAAGGAAATGCTCAACATCCATAGTCATCAGAGAAATGCAAATCAAAACGACTCTTGAGAAGAAGGAACATTTTGAAAGGGTGTTGCTATCAGAACCAGTTAATTTTATATTACAAAGTAATCAATGTGTGTATGATTAAAAAACACATTTTCTTTCAAAGAATTACCTTTTACTTAGATTTTCAAAGTGGTTGGATGAACATTTAAGGCCTTTCCAATAGCCCTTCAATACTGTAGAACAGAAGTATACCAAGACATCACATATCACTTCTGTTTTCACTAATCTGTATCAGAAGTTTGTCTCATGTCTGGGGACAGTCACTGTAAGCCTGAATGTGTGTAGCTGAGGTCCTCATCACTGTCTTTTGAGTGGATGGCCACTGTGTTCCTGCTTTTTGTTTCTTGAATGGGGAAGGCAGGGTGGGGGCTAAGGGGTGGGCTCTTGTGTCTTTCCTCTCAGATTTTTCCCCCAGTGGTGGTTTATTATCGAACAAATTCTGCCACAAGAAAAGGTCACTGCAGTCACTCTGCCAGTACTACTGCTTCCAGGCCACTAGAGTTCAGCCTTGGATCAGTCTAAGGACCATCTTAGCTCTTTCTTCAGAATAGCCGAAGAAAACAAAACAACAAACAAAACAAGAACAATAAAATGAAGCAACACAACACCAAATCAGCTCACCTGTCTTCCAGAGTTACAGAACGTGTGCTTACTAGCTCACTGTCTGTACTCCTGGGCCCTTATCTTTATTCAGCCATCTCTTCACATGTTCCTGCTCTGATGAGTCTTTTCTCCTTCTCACACTTGCCTCTTGATTCCCAAGATACACTTTTCTCACCTCACTGACAGACTCAGGCTCTAAGACAAGTGTCCCTCAGCATCCTCTAAGTATAATAAAGTTCAGACTCCAGCATCTTCACTCCAGGCAGCTAGGACTCCTGGGAGAAGAGGTTTGCTCTGTGGCTTTCCTAGTCTGACTCATCTGCACCCCCCTGCACCAAATTCTTAGCTCACCCCCACCCCCAAAAAAACCCTTTAAGCTTGCACATAGACAGAACTGCTCGTTTGTCCAGGTGGTCAGGTGATTTTTCTGACTTAGAGCCTTGCTCTCTGCTGAAATGGCCCTCCTTGCCTGAGACTCAATTCAGTGCAGGAAAACTGTTTCTTCGATTGAACCTTAGAGGGGACTGAATAGAGACAAAAAGGTGTATTCTTAAGTTTAAAAACTGTTTAAGATTACCTTATTGGTGCATTGCTTGCAATGGAAATTTTTTCTGCTATGGTAATATGGGCACATATATATATATGATATGTGAAGTTCATTAATAGTATTTGTTGGTGTTGATTTGCTCTAATACCAATGGTTGGAAAGTATTAAGTCACCAGTTATTGCATGCTATTTACATATTTACATAGGCACAGATTTGTGTGCCTGTGCACATAAAGTGACTGGACAATTGATAACTGCTTAATGCCTTCGTTCACATATTCTCTGGTTCCTGAACTCTCATTTAGCCTCATCATCCAGTCATAATTGCTAATTGACTTTTAATTGTTTTTTCTTTAAGAATTGCCTTTTTAGGAGTGGAGATGAGTCAGCTGAAATGTGCTTGCACTACTTGCTGGGCCTGAGTTTGAATCTCTAGCACCCACATAAAAATGCCAGTTCAGAGTGTACACCTATAATCCTAGCATCGGGGAAGCAGAAACAGGATTCCTGGGGCTTGCTAGATAGCCAGCCTAGCTAATAATGTAGCTCCAGGATGGGTGGGAAAGCCTATCTCAAAAAAATAAAGTGAAACGTAATCTAAGAAATGTTCATTGTTGACCTCTGGTCTATCTATACATGCAAACACATACACACACACACACACACACACACACACACACACACAGACACACACACACACACACACACATACTTGCACATGTACATGCACACAGGATCACATACACTAGTGAAATTATACTCACATACTTGTGTACATGCGTGAACATGCATACCAATGTACATATAGAAAAAATGTAGGATTTTAAAGAATTTATTTTTATATGCACATTAAATTGATGGTGTTTGAAAAACAAAAGCAATATTTCAGTATTTATACATTTTGTAAATACAGTTTATGCCTCTGATCTTTCACTTTTTTTTTTTTTTTACTATATTTTAGAAAGTTAGATTGACTAAGATATTTGAAAGGGAAACATCTGATTAGCATTGTGAAGGTCACTATGCAATATTCCTTGAAAATAATCCTTGTGGAGGCAGAGGAATATTTTGTTAATTACACTCAGGATCATGGGTGAAGAACCAGGAAGACTGAGAGGTCATTGCTATCTGAACAAGATTCATCTGGAACACTTTAGGTAGCTTTCAACATATAATGTTTAAATGTTTAAAAGCGCTTCCATTGTTCTATATCTGATACAGGTGAATCCTTTTGCTGACATTTGATTTTGACAGTTTTCCCCATTTATCTTTAAAGGTACTGTGGCCGCAGCAGCTGGCCTTCACCCAGGGCAGTGTATTATCAAAGTAAATGGAATCAATGTCAGCAAAGAGACACATGCCAGTGTCATCGCACATGTGACAGCCTGTCGGAAATACAGGCGGCCAATGAAGGTACATATAAGATTAGATTGAACTGAAAACTCATGTGAAATATTGAGGGGATGGCCTAGATTAAGCATGAAAAGCTTTAAGGTTTCCAATTCTCTTCCAATTTTTAAGCACAGCACTGTGAATCTCATGATGACTACTGTATCTGATTAGTTAACCTTAGTAGTACTGGTCATGTCTAAATAGTTGCATTTTATCACTTCATTTTATTCTTGTAGCATCATTGTCTGTTTAAAAACATGTTCTGAGACACTTTCCTTTCTCCCTTATGTCTCTTTCACACTTTCAGATCCCATTGTTTCTGGGGGTTGAACCCAGGGCCACATGCATACTGGACAAGTGTCTGCCACCAAGCTCTTCCCTCAGCCCTTATTTTTGATAAGTTTATTAATGTTAAATCTATAGCTATGAAATGCTTTCATGAGATACTTTCAAATATATACTGATCAAGCTTGTATAAATATACTCTTCATAACAAATCTTCTATGGAAAAGTATAGACTGTGGATTTTATATAGCCAGTGGTTAATTTTTAGTTATAGTTATTTAGGCAACTGGATTTAGCTTTTAAAGAAACCAGAACATACTTGCCAGTGTTTAATTTTTAAGCACTGTCCTTTGATCCATTAAATGCCATCAAGAGATGAAACAGGAACCTAATATAAGCAAATTCTAATATCTGAATAAAGAGTGAACAGTGACTTGGTAGACTGCAGTCTCAGGTTATCCGCTAGAGGCAGAGGGACCCTTTATTGGGGGAGGGTTGTGTGTTTTCCTTACTCTGTATGATGAAGATCTCTTGCTTTTGAGAATATGACTGTGCCCATACCAGGAGGATGAATGGCTGCTTTTGCTGAAGCTAGGGCTGAAGTTCTGCAAAGCATTGACTCCATAGGGAAGGAGCTGATTTATTTTACTTACTACTAAGGTCCAAATTGGAAATGAAACTTAGACATTATGCCCAGACTCATAGGTTACTCTGAATGATGGCATTTCAGTAAGCACTTGTTGAACTGTACACTTCAGAAATAATAAAGCCTTCCTCTTCTGTTAGGATTTTTCTAAGTAAACAAACTTATTCACTTGAGTTTTACCCCTTTCCCTTTCCCTACCTATTTCCCTGGAGAAGTCATGATCAGGAAATCATTAAGAGAAACAATGAATTCACTGTGTACTATGCACTGTCAGGTACCCATTGCCATGTAGCAGAGGACCCCAAAACCAGGTGACCTGGGACAGCACTGTCTTTCTCTGAATTTGACTGGGTGGTGGTTCTTCTGAAACTGCTGATGTGCCTTTGTTCTGCGAGGACCTGATAGGGTATCTGGATCCCATCTTCATAGCACCCACATGTGTGTGCCAGGCTGCCCACCTGAGTTCTTGTCTAGAAGGTCTCTTGCAGTTCCTTATATATAGTACCAACATATCAGGAGGGAGTGTTCGCTGCCATAAGCCTTCTACCTAGGTGATACTTGCCACTAACCCTTTGGACAATTGAGTCATAGGACCAAGGCAGGGTCAGGGTGAGAAGGACCTAAAAGAAAACATGGATTTGTAGGTGTGGTTCATCAAGATAAAAGAATGACTAAGTCAATGTGTGTGTGTGTGTGTGTGTGTGTGTGTGTGTGTGTGTGTGTGTGTGTTGTTAGAGATTGATCCTAGAGCCTCACGAATGTTAAGCATGTCCTTACTCCTGAGTTTTACCACATCTACAATCCTTGGATCTTATTTTAGTGACTTATAGCAGCACACTAGCTAAACACAATTGTAGAGCTGATTCAGGGAAAACTGAATGCTACACATTATATTACACTTAAGTAATTCAGCTCAATTTGATTTATCATCTTATTTATAAACCTTAAAGCCATGTAACCCTTGAAGCATTTATTTGGAAATCATTTCATCTACCCTGTTTCTCTAAAGAAGATTGGAACTGCTGTTTCAATTAAACTATAGGATAAATTATGTCTTACATGAAAGGATGTTACGTGACTTGGAAATTCAGTATGATAGAGGTGGTCTTCCAGTTTTCACATTGGTTTGATTCATAATACCATTAATGTATTAAAATATAGTTAATGTTAGGACCTTAAAATGGTGTGTATAATTATAGATAATTGGTGCAGCAAATAATTGCCCATTAGCATTTGTTTATTTTAAGGTATAATTTATAACTCACTTAAAGATATACTTGAGGCATTTTAATAAGACATTTGAGAACTATATCCCATTTCAAAGAATTCATGCTTAGAATAAATGCATAGAGTATATCTTCTGAAGATAATTTAAGCTAGAAACAGTCAGAGCATTATCATTGGCTGTTTATTCTGAGGTTTTATTTCATTTTCAAATTTTATTACTGTTAAGCTAGAAAAATAAACAAACTAGATGGTCAAGCTTCTTCCTAAAACAGGGTCACGAAGCTAATATGCATCTTGGCATCCACAAAGTGTCTCTGAGAGTTCTCCCTTTCTTCCCTTCCAGCAAGATTCCATACAATGGGTTTATGATAGTCTTGAAAGTGCTCATGAAGACCTCCAGAAGTGTCCCTCGAAGTCCCCTGGAGATGAGGCAGGGGATGCCTTTGACTGCAAAGTAGAAGGTAGGTTGCTTTTTTCTCTTCTCATGTGCCTATGCTATTCTTTTCCATAGTGTCTGTATCTATTCCCAAGTACTGAGGTCTTATATTTTTGGTCTGTGGCTCAGTACCAAATTTATATGTCATTGCAGACATGCAAGTAATAATGGGTAGTGGTTGACATGTGATGATTTTTTTTGTTTTGTCTATTTTTTTTTTTTTTTCCAGAGCTGAGGACTGAACCAGGGTCTTGCGCTTGCTAGGCAAGTGCTCTACCACTGAGCTAAATTCCCAACCCCCTTCTAGATTGTTTTTGAGGTAGGGTTTCACTTACTATATGGTCCAGTCTGGTCCAGAATATGTGATGATCTTCCTGCCTTTGCCTCCTAAGTGATAGGATTACAGGTGAGCACCAGGTGCTCTGCAACAGGCTCCTTTTGCAGTGTTTTCCCAGGTTTTCTCATTTAGTCATCAAAACTAAGTCTCATTAGTTACTTGACCCCCTCTTTAGGGAAGAAATTGAGCCCATTTAGATCAAGGGTTTAGTGTGCTAGCTAAGTCATGGGGGGTAGGAAGGTAGATTCAACTCAGGATTTCTCTCTTGGAGGTGATTGTCCCTTACACATTTCTGTTCCTATGGGGCTCACCATAGTAAGCATCCTTGGAAGCTAGGCAGAAATGTAGACTCTCTACCTCCACCCCAGGTCTAATGACTCAGGTACCCATTTGCTCTGCTTCACATAATCATGTACATACAAGAAGTCATAGTATTGAGATATTCTGTAGCACCTTTAAATATAAACCTGAGTCAAGTAATGTTTATTATATTCTCACCTTGACAATGAGAGAAGGGGGTAAATATCTGTGCTTGTGACAACACACACACACACACACACACACATACACACACACACACACACCCCTTTTGAAAAGCCTCGTTTCTGTTTCTGTTTCTCAATGGAGCAGTCCTTCAAATGTCTGTATTCAGTGACTCCTTTACCTACAGCAGCTGGGGCTATTGTATTTATGCCTGCACTTGCCAAATATCTTGAATATTTTTTTCAAAACTTTCCCATAGAAGTCCTTGAATCCACTCTTAACATTTTTGTTGTGTCCTTCCAACATGTTCATTAGTGGGAATCTCTGGATTCAACTTCTGTTATACTGTAAATTTCCTTTGAGATAGGATCTCTAATTGTTCTTGAGGTTACTGACTAAGCTGGATGGGCTGGATGTCCAAGGAGACCTAGGGATTCACCTGTAAACAGAAGGTTTCTCTGGTCCTGCCCAGGCCCTACGGTCAGGATGAACCTCTCTTCCCCACGTCCTGCAACAGCTTGGTCCCAAATAAACACACAGAGGCTTATATTATTTTCAAACTATAAGGCTTAATGGCTCAGGCTTCTCGCTAGCTAGCTCTTACAACTTAACTCAGCCCATTTCTGTTAATCTATATGTCGCCACCTGTTCTGTAGCTTTACCTGTGTGCCATTGCATGCTGCTCCCTGGTCGGCAGCACGGTGTCTCTCCTACCTCTCCTTTTTCCTCTCATTATCTCCCTTGGATTTTCCTGTCTGTCTCCATCCTGCTCTGCCAAGGCCAAAATGGCATTATTTATCAATCAATCAAAGCAACACATATTCACAGCATACAGAAAGATAGTACTTCCCCTTTTCTGTTTTGGAAAGAGATTGCATTTATACTCAACCCCCTTTAAATAAAAATAAACATATAAACAATATTTTGGAAATTTGAGTGTAGCTTCTCATACTACTTCCTGCTGTTTATGGGTGTTGGGAAACTTTGGGGATTCTGAGAAAATTAAGAATTATGGTCAAGTTTTGACTGGAGTAGTATGTGAGGCTGCATTGTCTGAGCCAGTTGCCTTGAAGCTGTTTTTGGATGTTGGATGATCTCTGTCATGTGTCATCAGAGACTTTTCATGGTATCTTGGCAGATCAAACCATATGAGCCTAGAAGCAATCCATAGGTTTTCATTTTCTGTGGAAACAAAAGCAGGACCTTTTTTCCAAAGCAACATATCCTTAGACATAAATTTTATAAAGTCAAGATACCTTTAAAATGTATATATTGGCCTTTACAAATGTCTTTCTGCAGTTAAAAAGCCCAAAGACAATATAATCCAGACTTTTCGTGTGATTTCCATCTTTATGTGGCTTTTTTAAAAAAATATATATTAGTTTTAACCTTCTGTCTACAGTCTCCTGTTTCTGTCTCCCTGGCATTGGGATTACAAACGTGTGCCACTATCCCAGCATACTTACATGGATTCTGGAGATCAGGCTCAGGTTCCTCATGCTGTCAAGACAAGCACTAAATTAACTGAGCCATCTTCCCAAATCTCAGCTCCAAGGATTTTCTTCACTGGGAACAAGGGTCAAAGATTAACTGTCTATTCTTGTTGTGTGATTCTCTTTACACTGTTCATGAGGGAATGTCTCTCCATTGCTGGAAGGATGCTTGGCTTGATCTGTCCAACCCATGGGTAGTGTAAGAACTATCTCAACCTCATAAAACAGTTGTTATAATAAAATATAATACTTTTTATTCACAATAGAATTAGATCCTGAGGCTTTTACTCCCCATTTGGAATATATCAACATCAGATGAATCAGTTTATGTGATGTTAGAAGCTAAAAGGGATATTTATTTACTTTAACGTAAATAGCCTAGTTGATATATATTTATGTATATATGTATATGTATATTTATATGCTTATTTATAACACCAAAGTCCTATAAGAGAAAAAAATACATATACCTTTCTTTATATATATGATATCTATATCTACCTTCCCAGTGCTGCAGTTAAAGGCATGCACCACCACATGTGGCTGTAAATTTTTCTTTCGTCCCTTTCCACAAGTTGGAAACTTAGCTGGGTGAGTGGGATCTTGCCCTGAGTACACCACTCCAGCTTTATTCCATTTCTTATTCCATTTATCTCTTTAAATAAAAGATTTAGCTCCATTCTGCTTTCTGGTGCCCATTTTCTCCTCAAATATTTTTCCTTCCTCAGCTTGCTCTTCTTTATTATGTATCTTCATTAAAGTTAACACTAATAACCACATGACAGAGTCTATACTAAGCTGTTTGGAGATTTCATTTGCCAACTGAACTAATCCAAATCTCTTCACTTTAGCTTCAGGCAGACTATTCAGACAAGGGCAAAAAGCAGTCACTTTCTTCACCAAAATATCATGAGAATTATCTCTAGGCAACACATCAAAATTCTCCTCAGTTCAAATAACTCTTAGCACCACTGTATTCCATGCTCCTGCTACTCTGGCTTCTTAAGCAGTGCTTAAAGCAGTCCACTGCTTTCCTAACCCAAAGTACCAAACTCCCAATTCCTCCAAACAGAAACATGGTCAGGCCTATCACAGCAATGCCCCACTCCTGGTACCAAAATCTGTTTTAGTTATGGTTTTGCTTTTTTTTTTTAATTGCTGTGAAGAGACACCATGACTATGGAACTCTCACAAAAAAAACATTTAAATGAGGTGGTGGCTTATTATTTCAGAGGTTCAGTCCATTATCATCGTTATGGGGATCATGGCAGCATTTAGGCAGATGTGGTGCTACCTATGTCTTGACCAGAAGGCAGCAGGAAGTTGACTGACTGTCACATTGAGGAAATCCCACCCCCACAGTGACACACATTCTCCAACAAGGCAATATCTCCTAATAGCACTCCCTTTTGGGGCCATTTTCTTTCAGTGCACTGCAGACATTTATATATTTATAAATGTCTATGTGTTTACATATGAATATATACATTTTTATATAAACACACATATAGATATATTCTTTTCTGTTATAGGACTTTGGTGTTATAAATAAAAGTTTTACATATATACATTTAAATTTATATTTATATTTAATAAATATAAAAACATGAGTATATAAATATGTATACATATTTTTATATATATCATATATATGTATTCATTTCTCCTGTAGGACTTTAGAATTATAAATATTTTATTTTCTCTCACTCACTGTTTACTATTAGGCCACACAACAGTTTCTTCTATGAGATTTTAGGTATTTACCCCTCAGCTTTCTGAATGTAGGCTAAACTCTAGTTGAAATTTCTAGATGGAAATTTTAGTCTCATGAACATTGATAGACTTTCTCAGTGAATTTTCTCTCCAAGGTGTGGTTTGAGAAACTTCAAGCATCTGGAAACAAAAATGGTTCTTGTATCCCCTTCCTGCCTCTGAAATATGACCTGCTTTGTGCTTATTTATTTATTTATTTATTTAATCATTTGAGTACATTTTCACACCATGTTTGAGGCTATTTTAGAATATCTGACTTTGATTCATGCACACATTCTAAAAAGACTTCCTTATTTGTTATTGTGTGTGTATGAGTGTTCGACTGCATGTGTATGTATGTGCACCAAGTACATGCCAGAAGAGGGTACCTAATCCACAGATGGTTATGAGCCAGCATGTAGATGCTAGGAACTGTACCTAGGGCCTCTGCAGGAGCAGATAGTTCTCTTAGCTGCTGAGCCTTCTCTCCAGATACTCACATATACTTTGAATGAAAAAAGGCGCCATTGCCTCTATTCTGTTTACATTGATTTAAATCAGAATGTATGTGGTCCACTGATCAAAGTGATATATCGATCAGATTAGATAGATTAAAATGTCAAGATTTGAATCTGTCAAATATCGGCTTTTCTTAGAAATATTTTGTTTTTTAAAGCATTAGCAAGAATAGATTTTCCACTTAGCATGTCTAACTTAGATAGTCTTTAAAGAACTCTTAAAAATATTAAAAGATTCTCTGGGCATAGTGGTGTATGTCTTTACTCCTAGCACTTGGGAGGCAGATCCAGGCAGATCTTTTTTGAGTTCAAGGCCAAACTGGGCCTACATAGTAAGTTCTGGGTGAGCCAAAGCTGCATAGTAAGATCCTGTGTCAACAATAAAATAAAAATAATAATAAAAAAACCCCCAGAGATTCAAAATTACTTGATGAGGAGGAAAAAAACATGAATTAGCTATACCAAAATTGTATTGCAGAGGTCATCGACAAGTTCAACACCATGGCCATTATCGACGGCAAGAAGGAGCATGTGAGTCTGACCGTGGACAACGTCCACCTCGAGTACGGGGTTGTCTATGAATATGACAGCACAGCAGGCACCAAGTGCAACGTTGTGGAGAAGATGGTGGAGCCCAAAGGCTTCTTCAGCCTGACTGCCAAGGTAAGAGTGACCCTGTGACTGTGAGAATCTTCTCAATTAGACACCCAAACTGTCTCCTCTTTGTTATACAGAATGGCTGTGCATGTTACAGCGGTTACCTCTTTCAACTCTCCACATTCGTCATTATGTACCAGCTTCCTTTTATTGATCCTAGGAACTTAGTGTTGAGTTGTGTGAGACTCCTGCCCAGGCAAGGCTTAGCTGACTTTTAACATTGCTATATTCCTTATTTGGGTCAAAGAATAAGTTTCAGATAATTTTCGTGATAGCTTTTCAAATGTATATTATTAGGAGTGCTTCATGTCATGAAATACAAGAAATTTAAGAATTCTACAAGTGCCAAAATGTTGGGAAACTTAGGAACCAGTTTGTAAATCGACCCATAGATGTCTGTTTAATTGTTGTTTGTAAATGATGTCAGATGGTCCTTTGGTGAAAACAAGGTGGAGAAGGAGGAAAGAACTTTAAATCTGAGTGGAACGGCATATAATGTGAAAGAGGGAGATCACCTGGGCCTCTAGTATATCCAGATGTGCCCTCTGCACATCTGGACTTTAGTGTTCCAGTTTACTTTTCTATCGTCCTCTGAGGACTTTAATTTTACAACTTGGACAGATGAGATACAGCTTCTTGACCTTTATGTGCTCACTTTCATTGTTATTTCAAATATGTATAGTTGAAGTGCTACATTTATAACATTCATTTTAAAAATTTAAGTAGGCCTGTATGGTTTCTTCTATTGGCCCAAGGCAGGTGGCCCCAAGCTGGCTTGTAGGTGTCCATCCCCACCTGGTCCTAATGGCACCTGGCAGGGGACATACATAGAGCCTTAACTTGACTGCAGTATACAAAAGATTTTCTCACTGAAAACACCATTTGGCTGGTGGTGGCACATGCTTTTAATCCCAGCACTCAGGAGGCAGAGGCAGAGGCAGGTGGATCTCTGTGAGTTTGAGGCTAGCCTGGTCTACAGAGTAAGGTCCAGGACAGCCAGGACTACACAGAGAACCCCCTGTCTCGAAAATACCGACCAACCAAACAAAATCATTTGGATGCTCTTATCTGGAAACTTTATCAGCCAACACTGAATAGGTATCACATTATAATCTACTAAAATACATTTTTCCCCTTTTTCCCAAAGGCTAATCTGACTCCCTTTCATTCTTTTTTTAATACTGAAAGTTGATTTCTTTCATACAATATGGTTTGATTAAAATTTTCCCTCCCCTTTGCTTCTCCCAGATCCTCTCTGCTTCCCCACCCATCCAAATCCACACCCTTTCTTTCTGTCTTATTAACATACAAACAGGCATTAGTAATAATTACAATAGATAAATAAATAAATAAAACCAGAAAAGCAACAAAATAAACAAAACCAAACCAAAAACAGTTAAGGAAAAGGCACTGGGAATGCGTAGACACACTGGGACACACACACTTGCACAAAAAAAAATCCATGAAAAATGAAATCAGAAACCCTAGTACATAAGGTGAGGGTCCACTATCAGAACCATTTCCAGCGCCTCGATAGGCCTTGTGAGAAGTTTTCCTTTGCTCAGCCTCTCGGCCGACAGTTGTTGAACACATCTTCTGGTCCACTAGGTAAGGAGGGTGTCAGTGCTGTCGCCTTGTTTGCTGTTACGTTATTTTTCTTTTGTGTATATTAATCGCCACAGATTTTGGAAGCCCTTGCCAAAAGTGATGATCATTTTGTACAAAACTGCACCAGCCTTAACTCTTTGAATGAAGTGATACCCACAGAGCTTCAGAATAAATTCAGCACCATGTGCAGTGAAAGGATTGAACATGTATGCCACAGAATATCGAGTTACAGAAAGGTAAATAGCCTCAATTTTACTTGATGCTGATATTGAAGTTATCGTTGGAGCCATATTTACATCACTTTCTGATATCTTCTTTAAATTTGTATTATGTACTCATTTATTGACATAACTTTCATATAATTTTCTTGGTCAGTTTTCTGTTGCTATAACAAGATGCTTGAGACTAAGTAGATATTTCTCCCTTGAAGGTCTTTTGCACATATATTGTTGTTTAGTGCATTTTTATGGGATTTCTGTGTGTATGAACTGTGTCTATATGTGTTTCCTGTGCTTTTTAACCTGGTAGTTTGTTGGTTTCATATTCTGGTTTGTTTGTTTTTATTTTATTTTTAAATTCTTTTCTTTTTCTTTTCTTTTTTTTTTTTTTTTGGATGTTTGTTTGTAGTCTAATGAAAGAGAGAAAGAAAGGGTACGGATTTGGGTGGATGGGGAATCGGGGATCTGGGAGGTGTTCAGAGAAGAAACTGCAATCAGAATATAATGTATAAAATATCTATTTCCAATAAAAACAATAAGAAAAGGAGAACACACATACACACAGAAAAGGGTCATATGAAATAGATCCCAAGATCTTATGTAGTTGCTGAAATTGGAGAAATTGAATGCCATTTCTGGCCTTCTGCTTTGTAGTAGCCTAAATTAAAAGGGAAATGATTTATTTTATACTTACCAAAATCTCTGTGATATATACACATGCATGTCCTACTTAAGGTTACTTATTGCTGTGATAGAACACCATAACCAAAAGCACCTTGGGGAGGAAAGGGTTTATTTAGCTGCTCATCATGGAAGGAAGGTAGGACAGGAACTCAAACAGAACAGGAACCTGGAGGCAGGGACTGATGCAGAGACCACAGTGGGGTGCTGCTTATTGACTTGCTTCACATGGCTTGCTCAGCCTGCTTTCTTATAGAACCCAGGACCACCAAACCAGGGTTGGCATCACCCACAATGGCCTAGGTCCTCCTCCATCAGTCATTAAATAAATGCCCTACAGTTTGCCCTACAGCTGCGTATTATAGGGGCAGTCTCTCAGTTGAGGCTCCCTCCTCTCAGATGTCTTTAGCTTGCATCAAGCTGACATAAAACCAGCCAGCATAGTAGCCTTTCTTAGGTTCATTTTTCTTAAGAAAATCTTTCATACCATTTTAAAAACATTTTTTTCAGAATTCATACTTGAGTATTATATTTACATCATTTCCACCCCTCAATCTTCCCCCACATGCTTTCCCTGCTCCATCTCAAATTTATAACCTCTCCTTCTGTGTGTGTGTGTGCACGCGTGTGCACGTGCTTGCACGCATGCATGTGCACCTAATGAGTCCATTTAGTATTGCTTGTATGTATGTGTTTAGGCCTGGTATTTCAGGTTTGGATAATCTATCAGGGAACTTACCCTTGAAGAACATTCTTTCTCCCTCTGTATGCAACCATTGATTGACTGTAGCACTTCATCAAGGGTTATGGCCTTGTGAATGTTCTCCCATCCACATTGGCTAAGCAAACATATTGTCGAGCTTTCATGAGGGTAAGTATCCCTGTCATGAACACACTGTCTAGCAGCAGACTTCCTGCTCCTCTAGCTTGTAGAATCTTTCCTCTCTCTCTTCTGCTGTGTTCCCTGAGTAATAGATACAGAAGTTACACTGTCGACGTAGCAGTTGAGGCTGGGTACTCAAGGCTACTTACTCTCTTCATTTTGACTAGTTGTCACCAGGTATTGTAGTGGAAACACCAAGAAGTATCACAGGTAGTGATCGTAAGTAGACTACTGCAAAAAATGAGTGAAACTGAACGGATTATTTTGTACAGCAGATACTTTCAGTACATAGGCCATTGGCTCTATGTTCCGTAATAAAATGAAAGCAAATTTTTAAAATGGGCTGGGAAGAAAAGAGAAATGTAGCATGGTCTTACATGTTGGTAACAGAGGCATGAGGAAACGTTACTTAAGGATTCCTGTCCTCTTACACTTAGCATCTAATTGAAAAGAAAGATCAAAATGTATGCCGTAAGAGTAGTCATGCCATTTTTACCGGCTAGAAGTCCTACCAAGATAATTAAACAACCTGGCATCACACACTTGTTTGTATGAGGTGCTATCTAGAGCTCTGTAGCACTCTAGAGTTTATGGCTATCTATTATAGGAATCAGACAATGTGTGCAGTAGCTTACAGAATTATTTCTATTATTTCTTTGTTTATTTATTTATTTGGTGTGTGTGTGTGTGTGTGTGTGTGTGTGTGTGTGTGTACATGTGTGCATATGCCACAGTGTGTGGATGCCTGCAGAAACCAGAAGAGGTCATTGGGTTCCCCAGAGTTCAAGTTACAGAGGGTTATGAGCCACTGATGTGGGTGCTAGGAACTGAACTTTGGTCCTCTTGGAAAGCAATAAGATCTATTAACATCTGAGCCATCGCTCCAGCTCTCTATGTATTCTTAAACTATCTTACCAAATAGTGAGATACACATTCTGTGTTTCACTGATACATTATCTAAAGTTCTGAGCTGTCAGGGAACTTGTGGCGCATAGCAGATAACAGTACTGGCATTTGACGTTTGACAATTTTCATTCCAGCAGTGGATCTCGTTTGCTTACTTACATTTGATGTTGTGTTTTCTTAAACAGCTTATGTACTAACAGTGTGGTTCTGACTGTAAGAACAATAGGATTTCTGTAAAGGACAAATCACTGGTCTTGAATAGTCAACAATGGTAGCTCCTACACTAAAAGGACATGTCAGGCAGGGTATGCTTCTGCACCTCTTTAATCTCAGCACTCGGGAGGTAGAGGCAGGTCAATCTCCATGAGTTTGAGGCCTCTATAGTGAGTTCCAGGCTAGCCAGGACTTCATAGTGAGCCCTGTTTGAACCACCACCATCCCCGCCACCACCACCAAGCATGTCAGAGTGACAGGGAGGAGAAATGCCATTCAGGTAGTATAGCACTGAGAAGATGGGTTATTGCCTGAATTAGCAGGGAAGATTGAGTTAGTTGCAGTCAGAGTAGGAAAGGAATGAAATCAGGTTTTCCCAGTGATTGTTCTGTGTGTAGTAAGTCAGTAATATAATGTGTCCTTGGATGAGAGTCAGAGTGGAAATGTTGCTGGTCTTTACAACCTGCCTAGAGACAAGTTGGTGGTGACCTGGGATGGTTAAAAGCCCATGAGGTGAAAGATGTCTGGGGAGCAACATGCATGCATATGATGGCTTGTTTATGGAAGGTCAAGGTTCTGTCACTTCTTTACTAAAATATAATAAGTGTATAATAAGGTAAGGGGTGTGAGTGGGCTCAGAAGCATGTACTGCCAAAGTGGCGAAGATTCCCAGACCTATCATATTGGTGAATTTAAGGTAGTCTGCTGTGGGATATTCTGTATGTTAAATGTGTTGCTCTGATTGGTTAATAAATAAAACACTGATTGGCCAGTAGCTAGGCAGAAAGTATAGGTGGGACAAGAGAGAGGAGAATTCTGGAAAGTGGAAGGCTGAGTCAGGGAGACGCTACCAGCTGCCACCATGAGAAGATGTTAAGATACCGGTAAGTCACAAGCCATATGGCAACTTACAGATCAATAGATATAGGTTAATTTAAGATAGAAGAACTAGATAATAAGAAGCCTGTTGTGGCCATATAGTTTGTAAGCAATATAAGACTCTGTGTGTTTACTTGGTTGGGTCTAAGTGGCTGTGGGACTGGCGGGTGAGAGAGATTTGTCCTGACCGTGGGCAAGGCAGGATTGGAGAAAACTCTAGAGTATTCTGCATTTATGTAGAAGTAACTCGGGTCCTGTGACATTTTAATGTAGACATGGCCAGCTTTGTGGGCAATGATCACAGATGATAAAAATCCTATCACTGAATTACAGACTGTGCTAAATATGTGTCACGGGTTCAGTCTTAAAGCTCTTATGCATGCTGAGTCCTGTCCTGCTTCTGCCTCTAGGAAATAACTCTTGCCTCAGGTCTTGTAGCTGAGGAGGCATTTGAACGCTCTCTCACTTTTGTTATTAATCAAGAAACATCTAGTCGTGTAAGGCCTGGTAGCTGCATAAGCTGGCCTCATTGTCATCTCACTTGGCCATAAATAAACTTGAAATAATAGGCTATCATTATCATTAGAGGGAGATTCAAGGTTAGCATGAAAATATGTCAAGGACCCTTCCAGTTTGAATGGGATGTTGATAATTCTAGTAGTTTATAGAAGATTAGCTCAGTGTACCTATCAAGCTCATGTCAACAGAAACCACAGCCTTTGTGAATGCAGAGTTTTAATTCCCACATATTTATTTTGAAGCTATTATTAGCATCATTTTTTCTTCCAAATGAAAGCTTTGACATATTTCTTTTTGTGAAATAAAATGTATTCATAGAACTCATAGATCAGTGAAGTACTCGGCCGTCATCAGAGAAGCTTCCTCCTGAAGCAGATGGGAACAAGTACAGAGATCAACAGTTAGACATTACACAAGCATGTGCGTGCACACACACACACACACACACACACACACACACACACACACAGACAGGCAGACAAACGTAGAAACACTCAGCCCTAAATGGGATGTCTCCATCTGACCCCTCCCCTCAGAGCTCAGGTCCTCAGAAGAGGAGGCAGAAAGAGTGCAAGACCAGCAGGGATGGAGGACACCAGGAAAACAAGGCCCTCTAAATCAACATGATCAAAGCTCTTATGAACTCACAGAGACTGGGGCAGCATCCTCAGGGTATGCACAGGTCAGCATCAGGTCTCTGTGGATATATTGTGGCTTCTAGTTTAGTGTTTTTCTGGGATTCTTGAGTGTGCGAATGAGTGATTTTCTGACTCCTGTGCCTTCTCTTGGGTGCTTTTCCTTCTGTAGGTTTGTTTTGTCCAAATTTGATGTAATAGTTTTGGTTTTATCTTATATATTTTATTTTACTATATTTTTTAAAAAATGAATGGATAAAAACCTAGCCACCAGGGTAAAGATTAAACAACTGAACTGCCATTTATACCTGCTGGAGAGGGAAAATTGGTTTTCTCCTGTGAAGTGACATTGGATATATCAGCCACTCCAGGGCAGTCCTCATGTTCAGGAATAGTTGACCAATATATATTGGACTCCACAGGTTTTTTTTTTATTTATTTATATTTTATTATTATTATTATTATTATTATTATTATTTGTGTGTGTGTGTGTGTGTGTGTGTGTGTGTGTGTGTGTGTGTGCGCGCTTTTGTTTAGTTACAATTTGGTAGGTTTGCTTGCTTGGTTTTTTTTTTTTTTCTGTTTGAGTGTTGTTTTATCTTGTTCTCTTGGTTTGAGGGGCTTTTGCTGTTGTATTGTGTTTTTGAGCAAAAATTTAAAGTTGTGTAGGTAGAGAAGGAGAAGGATATGAAAGGACTTGGGGTAAGGAAAAATACGATCAAGACATATTTAAGTAAAAATTGCCTTATATATAAAAGTGTCCATGGGAACTAAAATCTTAGGCTGGCTTTACTTTATTCTGACTGCAAGCATTTTAGATTTTAGAACTAAGAACAAATCAATTCCAGTAGCTTCTGTAGTCAGGTTCCTGAGGTCATAATAGGTTTCCTATAGGCCACCAGATGTGTTTCTGTCCATGTATGATGTAAGCCTGGAGCAGCCTGGACAACCGAATGTATCTCAAGAAGGAGGGTTAGGGATTTAGCTCAGTGGTAGAACATTTGCCTAGCAAGCGCGAGGCCCTGGGTGCGATCCTCAGCTAAACAAACAAACAAACAAACAAACAAAAACGCATTTGGCCAGGCGGTCGTGGCACACGCTTTTAACCCCAGCACTCAGGAGGCAGAGCCAGGTGGATCTCTGTGAGTTCGAGGCCAGCCTGGGCTACCAAGTGAGTTCCAGGAAAAGGCGCAAAGCTATACAAAGCTACACAGGGAAATCCTGTCTCAAAAAACCAGGAAAAAAAAAAAAAAAAGAAGGAATTTATTTTGTGTAGCAGAACTGTAATTGGTTCAGGTGTAAAGCTGTGCCTTGCTTTGGGAACGCTCTTCTTACACTGTACTGAGAGCCCTTCTTAATATTATAGTCACTTTCCTGGTTGATATAATGGGCCTTATCATGAGGCTTGCAAATTCTTCGTAAACATCCTAGAGGCAGTTCTTGTTTACACAAAAATATCACTGAAATAATTGGAAAGCTTCCTTTGAATTTTCCTTCTACTCTACTACATATAATCCTCAAACTGACACATGGATTTGGAAAATAGTTCATAAATTTCTTCACCCTCATTTTCTAAGAAGATAATCTAATACAAAAGTCTTTTTCCTAACTCCATTGCAAAGCATTTTATATTTAATTGAAATGGGAGACATCTGCAGAGTAATAATTTACTTTTATACTATCTCTGGGTTTTAGTTAAATGACTATATTGAATTCAAACATGAATTAGCTTCCACTGCATAAAATACCTGAAGTTTCCTGTCCAAGAACTGTGCATTCCTGTCGGTTTACAAATACTCCTTCATTATCACCTCTTTGAAAAATGGGTCCTCCCTTGTCCTCTGCCTCGTCTCCACCTATTTCGTTCCTCCTCCTTCCTGGAAGGAGCCTTCCTCATCCTTCAGTGTACCATTTCTCTTCTCTTCCTCAGCACTCACAGCTGGCTCAGATCGCAGCCATGTCACAGAAATGGCTACATTTTGTCAAAGCCCCTTCACTGTCCCCCTTTATCATGTTTCAACAGAGCCTGGTGCAGCTGACCTTGTTCTCTGGAACACTGCCTGTTCCTAGGTGGTGTCTTTTCCTGTTGGTGTTTCTTCTTTTCTTTCTCACCTTTCATTGACAATCTCCAGGGCTTAGCACTTGATGTTCTTTCATTCTGCATCCTTTGGTGATCTCAGTCGCCTGGTCTGCTGGGCTTCTCCACATGAGGTTATGAATATCTCAGGCCTTACATGTGTCCAACAAAGTCCCCATTTCACCCCTCTGCAGTGTTCCCTGTCTGCTACCTTCTCTGTCTCAGGCTTACATCCTCCTTTCATTAGGTGCACTCTGTCTCTCCGCATCTGTGGTTCCATATCTAGAGAGTCAACCCACTGCAGATCAAAAGCAGTTTGAAAAAAATAAAATCACATAAAAATTTCAAAGGGCATCACAGTAAATGTTTATGTAGCATTTACATTGTTCTGGGTATTATAGAAGCAAAGTTAGCCATTTTGGCCCTTGGAACCCATGGAGTAGAAGGAGAATAGAACTCATGCAAGATGTTCTCTAACCACCAAATGTGTGCGCCCCCACCACTCACAGGTAAATAAATGTAAAAATCAAAAGCCAAAGTCATCTGTAAGTGCTACATTGCTTTACATATATATATGAGACTGAAACATCTTTGGTTTTCAGTATCCTTACCATGTTCTGGAATCAACTCCCTGCAGATTCAGATTCTAATTCATCACTAAATGGATAAAGGTGACAGTGAGTTCAGGCTGTGTGAACATAGTAGGACTAACCTTTTGTCCTCTCCAGCCTTTCATTTAATGTTGTTCCAATGCTAGGTACACTGAAGTTTGCTGACACACAGCACAGAGTATGTTCTTGCATAAGCACCACAGTTAGTTCACTGGCTGTACCTTCCTTGTTTTAGGATTTTGTTCTGAAAGTTTTACCATGGAAACCAGGGAGCTAGTGTTTGGATACTCACTTTTACACCCTGCACCATGGCACCTGTGATGGAGAGACAATTCCTGTTGCTTTCTTCTCCCCTAAGGTAGTCTCTGCCTCAGTCAAGGTTGTGATGCTATAACTGTGTACCATGATCTGGGTGACTAATGAGGAATCAATGCTTATTCAACTCACTATGCTAGCAGATGCTGGGGCATCGCATGAGACAGTGAACATTTCAAGGAGAGTTTGCTTTTATAGCAGGGCCAGAGACAGAGACACAAAGACATAGAGACTCAGAGACAGAAAGATCCCTATCTTGTCCAAGAACAATATGACCTTCAGGTCAACCTGAAGATCTCTCACTAGACATCACCTCTCAAAGGTCCCAGCACTGCCATTCTGACCACAAAGCTGAGAACCTTTGAAGACATAGGTCTTCACACCTATACCATAACATGAATTAAGTTTCTAACGTGTGTATTTGGTATACACAAGGAATTCAGACTAGACATCCTAGGGTGGTGGACAGTGCTGCTCTCTTGAGGCGTTTGCTTCTCAGGATAGACTTTTTCCAGGATACTTATTTTGAACAAGTTCAGGTACATTCCCACACAGGGCTATAATTTCTCTCCAGGTGTGGCGGCAGGAATTTGTGTTGTGATATGGATCTGAGAGTCTACCTCTCTGCCACCAACCCCTCCATCTCTTATCACTCTAATACCTATCCCTGCCTTTAAGCACTTCATTGCACAACCCTATTCAGCACCTTCTCAACATTTCTGATCACTTCTCTTGTATGTCTATTATGTGTTTGTTATACATGTATCACTCCATATAGCTATAATTGCGGTACATATGATGTAATTTTCTGGTTGTTCTGTATAACAGTAACATGCATAAAGTCTACTCCTAGAGTGTGTAATTCATGGAAAAAGGGGTTGTATCCCCATTGTTTATCTCGGTGCCCCCAAACATACTTTCCTCTCTTGTTTCTGATGAGATGGAGAATTGGTTGAAAGATGAAGCAAGCGAATCTTAACTTCTTGTTTTGGTTGCTATCATGACATAACAAAATTTACTGCTGTGCCTGTGTGTGTCAGGGAGGCTCAGCTAAGACTTTTAGTCTTAAAAGTAGAAAAGAACCTGGGGTTGAATATTTGCATCTAGCCTGCTTTAAATTCTGGATGTGTCTCAGCTGGAAGTTTATTAGTAAGGTGAGGAGCTAGATCTGGAATCCCTGGAGTTCCTTAATTTTTTTCAGTGTATATGGTCATCAAGTTTGGTGGTAATCTTGTTAATAATTCTCTGGATTTCATTCTGATCCTCACTGTATTGCTTGACTGAGCTATACAGCTAAATATAAAATATAAATATTTTAACATGCATATTATGCATGCCTATGTATACATACAGTTATATGTCTGTATATGCATATGAGAGGGGCTTTTTGCCAATAGTGAGCTTACACTTATGGAATATGATCTTTTATATTTACCAATGTATTTAACATAAAACATTCAGTGATGGTCTTAATTTTTTTCTTTTCAATGCCAAAATTGTTCTGCTGGTAACATAAGAAGGTAAGATCATGGTTGTAATTTTAGAGAGAAGGAATCAGTACATTTATTTAATCCAAATCTCCTATTTACTGAGTGATAAGATACTGATTTTCCCAAGGTCATATTGAGTCCTATGATAATCTTGACACCAAGTTCAAAAGCCATCAGAGGCCTTCGAAACCACAATCAAGTTGGGCTCTATGAGGTGTCCACTTCTTGTACACAACACTGTTACCCATGGAGTTTTCTTTTTGCCAGCTGAGCTAGAGTAAAGTGATTATGCCCAATTATGAGAAGGGTTATAGGTGCTTTCTCATTTGTAGCCAGGGAAATGGAAACTGGCCTAGAACTCATGTAAGACTCCTGATGACTTTCTGCTGAAGAGAAAGTGTTTGGCAATGAGTAAGAAACATCTGGACACACTGAATCTTGTACAGAGGTCCAGTGTGAATGGGTAGTGTATGCAAGGAACTATATACAAACTAGAAGGAGTTTAGGGAACAAGGGGAGAAGAAGACCTTTAAAGTAAGGGGAAGCAGGCTTGATGAGAACCAGAATGTTGTTTACTGCCTAGACCCTGGGAGGGGCTTGTGGAGTCCATGGGAAAGCCTCTGCAAGTTTAGGGTAGCAGGTAGCCACACTTGGAAGTCATGGATCATTTGGGTGGCCCTTTATTGTCAAAGGCATGGAAGAAGAGTCCACAGTGAACTTGGGGCTATCCCAGCTGTAAAGATGGGGAAACCCATCTGCCACTCTGGGCCAGCACCTCTTTGGCTTGCTGCTGGGTCTGCACAGAGTCAAGTTTGGGTGGCTTTCTGACGGTGCTTAGGATGATCCCGTCTTCTTCCAACCTTGACCACCTATAGCTGTACTGTTTTGCTGACTTGCCTAGTTTTAAAACTCTCCTTCCTGCTCTGATGCCCCTTCTAGCAAGTTTCTCTAGTAGGCTGTCTCAGCTACTGGAACCCAAGGGACCAAGTGCTAGGAAGTTTTATTCTCACTGAGGTTCATTGTTTCTAACCCCCAACTCTCGTCGCAGCTGCAGTGGAACCTTCAGTTGTTGCCTGTATGAATTGCTTTATTGGGATGTTTGGGTTTTGAAACAGCCGTTTAAATTCTGAGATTACAATCATTTCACCTCATTCAGGTGATAACACTTTAATTTCCCTTTGAGTTTGTTGTGTCTGATGGCTGTGAGATAGCTGAGTCATTACTGTGTGTTCAGCTCATTCCCATCTCTTCTTTAATTTGCAGTTCTCTCGGGTGCTAAAGAACAGAGCCTGGCCTACCTTTAAGCAGGCCAAATCTAAGATCTCCCCACTGCACAGCAGTGACTTCTGCCCAACCAACTGTCATGTCAATGTGATGGAAGTTTCTTATCCTAAAACATCAACTTCCCTGGGGAGTGCCTTCGGTGTTCAGCTGGATAGTAGGAAACATAGTTCTCATGACAGAGAAAATAAGTCTTCAGAGCCAGGTATGTTAGCTTTTGAAATTTTGTCAACTCATGAATAGGAATTTAGATGATGTATAGCTAGCTATGCCTGTAGCTTAAAATTTGGGAGATTCCTAGTGTTCAGGGAAGCCTCTGTTTTCATAAAGAAAGGATTCCTTGCTCTACTTGCTTAGATTATTTCATATACGCACATATAGAATAAAGACAGGCAATGCTTTCAGGATTTCCCTTTAAGAAAAAGGATTTCTCTTGCTTTCGTTATATGTATGGTTCATCTGGCTGTGAAAGGTTCTTAATCTGAAGTTAACACTGTAGCTATGAGAACAATAAGGAGGCACAGGAGAAGGACACACAATGCTGCTGTCAATCATTGCAGTAGGACAAGTGAATGAATTCTATGTATAGGTTTTAATAACAATGCCTTACAAACTTTAATTCCGAACTAAATTTCGCATTGGATTGACATTTTATTATATATAAACTTGTACTTTTAAAATGTGCTGGACTGCATAAGTAGAAGTTAAATGATGGAGTGATTTGAATTCCCCAGGGAAACTGAGCCCCATGGTCTATATTCAACACACAATCACAACCATGGCAGCCCCTTCGGGCCTGTCTCTGGGACACAAAGATGGCCATGGACTTCGATATTTATTGAAAGAAGAAGACTTAGAAACTCAAGACATCTATCAGAAACTCCTCGTCAAACTCCAGACTGCACTGAAGGAGGTGGAGATGTGTGTTTGTCAAATAGATGAGTAAGTATGTTATACCATGCACAGAAGTTTGCATAAATAAAAGAGTTAGGCAAGATTTTGTTTTTGAAAAGTATGTTCATTAGTTGTGGGAATTGTGTGCTGACCATAAATATTTTTTTCCATTTCACCTTATAAATGATATGAAAATGCAATTCATATGGATAAGAATCTTAAGGAGTCATTTAATTATGAAAGAAAGAATGACACAAGAAGAGCTTTAAATCATTTTACATTATTACATTGAAACATGTTTAAAGCTGGGCCCACTGACACAAGTCTGTAGTCCCAGCTACTTGTGGAGGCCAAAGCAAGAGGATCACAAGGTCATGGCCAAACTGGGTTACATAGGAAGTTTGAGACCAGGCCGGGCAACTTAGCAAGACCCTGTCTCAAAGTAAGAAGTAAAAAAGGGCCTCGGGAGGGGTAATAGACCAGTGGTAGAACATTTGCCTGTGTGCATGAGACTTCATGTACCACGGTGGGGGGTGCGTTTAAAAGTGTTCTAACTGTAAATGGAGATTTACTGCTTGTGTTGTATTTTGAAGTTCAGAAAGCAATCTTTAAATATGTTTTCCCGAGATATTAATGAGTGGTACATAGCACAGCACAGCACACACTTAACATGGATTAAATGAGTTTAAGTAAAGCAGTGCATTTTTAAGATCAGTTCTTTTTCTGTTCTGATTGAATTAATGGACTAATAATTTGGGTGTTTTAGCCACAATAAGAATGAGGCAGTTCATGATCTCCTTGGTAACAAGACTCACTGACTTTTTACGTAAGAATTTGATACTTGCAATGCCTATGCTCCACAAGGGGGCATGTCATATTTCGGTGTGAGATTATGTCTCCATCTGGCAGTTTAGCATCATAAAGAAAAAGTGGCTTTTGGAAAATATCAATTTGTCATTCATAGAAGTAAATGTATGATAATAATAAATTTCAAATTTATATTGAAAATGTAGAGATTAATAAGGAAAGCATCAACATAGTACCAATATGCTTGCTCATGTTTTTAAGGAATGAACATAGCTCGCTCTGAAGGCCTGTTTCCTAGGCTACGTACAAGGGACTCATTCCATATCCTTCTGCCTAGGAGTGAACATTATTCAATGTGTTTAGACATGATAAGATTCTAAAAATTATATAGACGCCTTTATCCTATATGTTTTATGAAGTTGTCGAATTGCTAGCAGATGCAAAGTAAATACTTTGTACACATACATTTCCCTATACTTCCACAGACAACTCTGTTTAGAAGAAAAATATTTAAAATGTATTCCACACTTTCTACAGTCTGACATACTGATGAAGTCATAATTAACATTTCTCTTATGTTACATCTCTTTAAAATTTAGAATCAAGCCGGGCAGTGGTGGCGCATGCCTTTAATCCCTTTAATCCCAGTACTCAGGAGGCAGAGGCAGGCGGATCTCTGTGAGTTTGAGGCCAGCCTGGTCTCCAAAGCGAGTTCCAGGAAAGGCGCAAAGCTACACAGAGAAACCCTGTCTCAAAAAAAAAAAAATTTAGAATCAAAATAAAAGTTTGGAGATGCACCACATTAAAAAGTATTCAAGTTATTGGGGCTGGAAAGACAGCTCAGTGTGTAAGAGCACTTGTGGCTATTCCAGAGAAACTGAGTCATTCCCAAGTACCCACATCAGGTGACTCAGAACTATGTGTAATTCCAGCTTCAGGGGGCCCAGTACTTCTGCCCTCTATGGGTACCCACACTCATATGAATATACTCACATGCAGATACACATACCTACACGTAATTAAAAATAAGAAAAATAAACTTTAAAAAGGAAATTTTAAATTCTCATTTCAAAAATCCTCTTCAAGTGTTGTTTACTCTGACCTTGTCTGGAGTTTCAGGAATACTTTTAAGTGAGAATTTTATTTTCTTGTTATCTAATGATCTATGTTTTCACAATTATGTATGGAATTTGAAGTATTAAACTGTAGCTTCTGTGCTCATGCAAATAAACTAAATGGACTGAGGTCACTAAGACAACAGAGGACTATTTTTAAGCCGTAGCATCATGTTTTTGAACTGTCTTGGAACCCTGTGACAAAGAAGTTATTTTAAGGCATTATATGTCCTTTAATTTAATAAGTTAGATGGCACGTTCTATTTCAGAAGCCCATTTCCTCCTTCCCCTTGCAGTCCCTGGGACGTGTGTCCATGGATCTGTGTTATGGCCGCTGAGTTCTAGAGCTCAGCTCTCTACAGGAGTTGTAGAGAGTAGCTGCACCCTTCCTACAGTTCCATCCAGTCCAAGAATTATTACTCCACTTTGCCTTTGTCAAAAGCGGCACTATTGACGTGTCAATGAACCGACAGTCAGCTCTTCTTGATGCTCCTCCAAACTTGGCTAATTTGTTGACTTTTTCAAGTTTCAAGTCATATATTTCTAAGTAGATATATTTTCTCTTCCTTTCTATTTTTCTTTAAAAGGAGGCAACATTTTTGTTTTGATGATGTGGTTCCCTGTGGATGCAGCTCCACACGCACAGTTGGATGTACAGAAGGATCTTTTGAAAGCTCACTTTTTTTTTTTTTTTTTTTTTTGAGGAACTTCATCTATGTAATAATGAACAATAAAATCAGGAATTTCATTGGGGATGATATTTAGGTCTCTCTGTTTTATTACAGTCCAATACCAAGAGATCTCTACCTTTAAAAAAAAAAAAGAAGACAACTTGGATGAAAGTTCTAAATATGGTCCATGGAGAAAGCATGATACAGTACGATTAGTTATGTTAGATGCTATTCTGTTTCTAAATAGTCTGTTTCTAAATATTTTCATTTTTTTCTTTGAAAGTGGATTCTTTTCTCACATAATATATTCTGGTTACAGTTTCCTCTCCCTGACTTTTTCCAGTTTCTTCTCACTTCCTCTTCCATCTGGGTCCACTCCCTTTCAGTGGAAAAAATAGGCTTCTAAGAGATAATAATAAAATGTAACAATATAAAATATAATATGATAAAACAAAAACTATCACATTAAAATTGGAAAAGACACACCTGCAGAAGGAAAAGACCTCAAGAAAAGGCACAAGAATCAGAGACCTACTAGTGTACACACTTAGGAGTCCCATAAGAACATGAATGGAAGTTTTATGGAAGCCATGAATGGAAGCCATATGATATATACATAGAGGACCTGGTGCAGACCCATGCATGCCCTGTGTGCATTGCCTCAGTCTTTCTGAGTATATTTGAGCTTTGCTGATGTTGATTTAAGGGGCCTTGCTTTCTTGGAGTCTTCCATCTCCTCTGATTCTTACTCTCTATTTTTTTCTTTTATTAAATTTATTTCTTTTTTTTACATCCCTGCTGCAGTTTACCCTCCTTCTTTCCCTCCCAGCCCCTCCCCCCGCAGCCTCCTCTGTCTCCCCCACCCAGGGCAGTCTTCCATGAGTTTCAATAAAACATGGCATACCAATTTGTAAGACTAAACACCTTCCCATGGATTAAGGCTGGTGAAGGTGACCCAGTTTTAGGAATAGGGTAACAAAATCCAGTAAAAGAGTCGTGAGACAGTCCCTGTTCCCACTGTTAGGAGTTCCACAAGAGGGCCAAGCTACACAACTGTAACATATATGTAGTGTCATGTCAGTCCCTTACAAGCTCCCTGGTTATCAGTTCAGTCTCTGTGAGCCCCTATGAGCCCAGGTTAGTTGATCTGTGAGATTTCTTTTGGTGTCCTTGATCCCTCTGGCTCTGACAATCCTTTCTCCCCATCTTCTACAGGATTCCCTGAGCCCTGCCAAATGTGGGTTTCTGCATCTGTTTCTATAAGTTGCTGTGTGAAGCCTCTCTGATGACAATTTGGCTAGGCTCCAATCTGTTCATTGGAGATGACCAGTTCAGGCTATATCCACTAATGCTGGGATCATCCTTGTAAATTCCTGGGAGACTCCCTTGTACCAGGTTTTTACTTGATGCCAAAATGCCTCCTCTCCAGTAGTCTCTCTCTTTCAATACTCTCCCCCTCCGCCATTCCCACAACCTAATCTTTCATGTTCCCATCCCCACCCTCCCTCAGTCCATTCACGAAATCCCTTCTATTTCTCCATTTCCCCCAAACCCTCCTTGTTACCTAGTCTCTCTGGGTCTATGGGTTGTAGCATAGTTATCCTTTATTTTACAGCTAATATTCACTTATGAGTGAGTATATACTATGTTTGTCTTTCTCAATCTGTGTTGCCTCATTCAGGATGTTTTTTTCTAGTTCCATCTATTTGCCTTCACATTTCTGTCTATTACAAATAAAGCTGCTGTGAACATAGTTGAGCAAGTGTCCTTGTGGTATAATTGAGGATCATTTGGGTATATGCTCAAGAGTGATATAGCTGGGTCTTGTGGTAGGTTGATTCCCAGTTTTCTTGGAAACTGCCATGCTGACTTCCAAAGTGGCTGTACAGGTTTGCACTCCCACTAGCAGTGGAGGAGTGTTCCCCTTGCTCCACATTCTCCCCAGCATGAGCTGTCCCTTGTGCTTCTCATCTTAGCCATTCTGACATGTGTAAGATGGAATCTCAGAGTTGTTTTGATTTGTATTTCCATGATGGCTAAGGATGTTGAACATCTCCTTCAGTATTTCTCAGCCATTTGAGGTTCTATTGTTGAGAATCCTGCTTAGATCCTGTATTCCATTTTTTAATCAAATTATTTGGTTTGTTGATATCTAGTTTCTCGAGTTCTTTATATATTTTGGAAATCAGCCCTCTGTATGATGTGGGGTTGTTGAAGATCTTTTCTCATTCTGAAGGCTGTCATTTTGTCCTATTGACAGTATCCTTTGCCTTACAGAAAAGTTCAATTTAATAAGGTTCTATTTATTAATTGTCGGTTTCAGTGCCTATGCTATTGGTGTTCTCTATTCAGGAAATTGTCTCCTGTGCCAGTGCTTTCAAGATTATTTCTACTTTCTCTTCTACCAGGTTCAGTGTATCTGGGTTTATGTTGAGGTCTTTGAACCACTTGGCCTTGTTTTGTGCAGGGTGATAGATATGGATCCATTTGTATTCTTCTACATACTGACACCCAGTTATGGCAGCACCATTTGTTGAAGATGCTTTCTTTTTTCCATTGTATAATTTTGGCTTCTTTTAAAAAATCAGGTGTCTCCAGGTGTGTGGCCTTATGTCGGGGCCTTTCATTAAATTCCATTGATCTGTTTTTATGGCAATGCCATGTAGTTTTTATTACTATACCTCTGTAGTAGAGCTTGAAATCATGGATAGTGATACCTCTGGAAATTTTTTGTTTTGTTTTTTATTGTACAGGATTGTTAAAACAATCCTTGGTATTTTGTTTTCCATATAAAGTTAAATATTGTTCTCTCAAGTCTGTAAAGTATTTTGTTGGGATTTTAATGGGGATTGCATTGAATCTGTAGATTGCTTTTGGTAAGATGGACATTTTTACTATGTTAATCCTACAAAATCATAAGCATGGGAGATCTTTCCAACTTTGGACATCTTCTTGAATTCCTTTCTTCCAAGATGTCAAGTTCTTGTCATATAGGTCTTTCACTTGTTAGGTCAGAGTTAACCCAAGATACTTTATATTATTTGAGGCTATTGCAAAGGGTGTTGATTCTCTGATTTCTTTCTCAGCCCTTTTATTGTTTATGTATAGGAGGGTTACTGATTTCTTTTTTAGTTAATTTTCTATCCAGCCACTTGACTAAACATGTTTATCAACTGTAGAAATTCCCTGATAGAGTTTTTGGAATTGCTTATGTATGCTATCATATCATCTGCAAATGATGATCCTTTGACTTCTTCCTTTCCAATATGTATCCCCTTGATAGCCTTTAGTTGTCTTACTGCTCTAGCTAGAACTTCCAAGTACTATATTGAAGAGGTTTGGAGAGAGTGGACAGCCTTGTCCCACAAAGACATAGCCAACAGACTAAACACAAAGGAGGGAAAAACACAAACACATACACACAGAGATGACATTTTTTAAAATGGCCCAGTTTAAATTGTACAAATATACAACATTTCCTTTATCTATTCTTCTGTTGAGGTACAATTTCTAGCTATTATGAATAAAGCTGCAATGAACATAGTTGAGCCAGTGGTTTTGTAGTAAGATAATGTGTCCTCTGGGTTTATGCCCAAGAGTGCTATAGCTGGATCATGAGGTAGATCCATTTCTATCTTCTTGAGGTACTGCCACACTGATTTCTGTAGTGGCTCTATAAGTTTGCACCCCACCAGTAGTATACTTGTGTTCCCCTTACTCCACATTCAAAATCATGTGGGGGTTTATGTCTAAATTTTCATTTCAATTCCATTGATCAACCCATCTATTTTTGTACCAATACCATGCTGTTGTTTTTAACAATAGCTTTGTAGTACAACTTGATATGAGGGTGATGATACATCCAGTGGTTCTTTTGTTATGTAGGATTATTTTAACTCTGCTAGCTTTGTGTGTGTTTTGGGGGCGGGTTCTAAATGAAGCTGAAAATTGCTCTTTTCAAGATTTGTAAAGAATTGTGTTGGAATTTTGATGGGGGCTGTACTGAGTCAATACAATGCTTTTGGGATGATGGCCATTTTAATATTAATCCTACCAATCCATGAGCATGAGAGATGTTTCTGTCTTTTGATCTCTTCTTCAGTTTCCTTCTTCAGTGAAGGTTTTATTGTACAAGTCTTTCACTTGTTTGGTTAGAGTTACCCAAGATATTTTATGTTATTTGAGGCTATTGTGAAAGATGTTGTTTCCCTTATTTCTTTATCAGTTTGTCATTTATATATAAGAGGGCTACTGATTTTTTTGTGAGTTAATTTTGTATCCAGTTACATTGCTAAAAGTGTCTATTAGCTCTAAAAGCTTTCTGGTAGAATTTTTCTGGTCATATATGTATACTATCATATCATCTGTAAATAAGATACTTTGGCTTCTTTTCCAATTTCTATCCCCTTGATCTCCTTCAGGTGTCTTATTGCTCTAGCTAAGATTTCAAGTACTATATTGAATAGGTAAGGAGAGAATGAACAGCCTTATCTTTTTCCTTTTATTAGTGGAATTGCTCTGGATTTTCTCTCCATTTAAGTTGATATTGGTTATGGGATTCATGTAACCTGCCTTTATTATGTTGAAGTATGTCCCTTATGTCCCGAATCTCATCAGGACTTTGATCATGAAGAGGTGCTTGATTTCCTCAAAGACCATTCTTGAATCAAATGAAATGGCCATTTTTTAAAAATCTTTGGTTTGTTTACATGGTGGATTATATTTATCCATTTATGTATGTTGAACCGTTCCTGCATTCTGGGTGGAGCCCACTTGATCATCATGAATGATCTTTGTAAATCAACAGAATCTTCCTTCTGTTTCAACTTTGTGGAATAATTTGAGGAGTATTGGAATTAACTCTTCTTTGACATTCTGGTATAATCTATGCTAAAACTAGCTCCGGGCTTTTATTGGTTGGGAAACATTTAGTATCTGCTTCTATTTCTGTTATAGATTTGTTTAAATTCCCATCTAATCTTGATTTGACTTTGGAAGTAATAGCTATTGAGATGATTATTCATTCTTTTAGATATTCCAATTTGAGAAGTACAAGTTTTTCAAGCTTGTCCTTATGATTCTCTTGATTTCCTTAGTGTCTCTTGTTATGTCTCCTTTTCATTTCTGATTCTGCTAATTTGGAAATTCACTTTTCTTGTAGTTAAATTAGATAAAGATTTGTCAGTCTTATTGATTTGTTTCTCAAAGAAATAACTCTATGTTTCACTGACTCTTTGTATTGCTTTTCTTTTTTGTTTCTATTATATTCTTTCTATTGATTTCTGACCAGAGTTTGATTATTTATTGCAATGTACTCCTTTTGGGTGTGATTCATTCTTTTTGTTCTAAACATTTGCTGTTAAGTTGCTAGTTTGAGATATTTCCAGTGGGTTTGTATTTATTTATTTTTTTATGTAGACACTTACTGCTATGGATTAATGTCTTAGAACTGCCTTTGTTGTATCCCATAATTTTGAGTATGTTGCATATTCATTTTCATTCAGTCCTAAAAAATATCTAATTCTTTTATAAATTTATTACTGGACCCATTTTTCATTCAGCAGAGAGTTATTCAGTTTTCATCCATTTGTAAGCTTTCTCCTATTTCTGTTGTTGATATCCAGCTTAAATCTTGGGTGTTCAGACAGGATGCAAAGTGTTATTTCAGTTTTCACATATCTGTTGAGACTTGCTTTGTGTCAAGTATGTGGTGAATGTTCCTTGAGGTACAGGGAAGAAGGTATTTTGAATTTTGGTCTAATATTCTATAAATATCTTTTACTAGCTTACCTGCTCTTGGGTTTGGGGTATAGGTTTTAAGAATTGCAATGGCCTCTTGGTGGATATTTCCTTTGATGAGTATGCAGTGTTATTCCCTCTCTCTTCAGGTTAGTTTATGTTTGAAGCCTATTTTGTCAGATATTAGAATGGTTACACTGGCTTGGGTTTTAGTTCCATTTTCTAGGAAAATATTTTTCCAACCCTTTACCTTGAGATGATGTCCATCCTTGATATTAAGTCATATTTTTTGGATGTAGCAGAAGGATGGATCCTGTTTTTTAATCCATTCTGTTAGTCTGTGTCTTTTTATTGGGGAATTGAGACCATTGATGCTGAGAGCTATCAATAAAAGCAGTGTTAGTTGTTGTTTTGCTGGTGGTGGTTGTCGTGTGTGTGTGTGTGTGTGTGTGTGTGTGTGTGTGTGTGTGTAATTCATGCTTCCCTCTTTTGATGTTGCTCTTCTGGGATTATTTATTTTCTGTCTTTTCTTGGGTATAGCCAACCTCTTTAGGTTGGAGTTTTCCTTCTAGAAAACTACTATATAGGCTTGGGCTTGTAGATATGATGTTTAAATTTGACTTGATCATGGAATATCTTGTTTTCTCCAACTATGGTGATTCAAGTTTTGCTGGATATAGTGGTCAGTCTGCTCTGGCATCTGTGGTTTTTAGAGCCTGCAGCACATCTGTTCAGGACATTCTGGCTTTTAGTCTCCATTGAGAAGTCAAGTGTAATTCTGATAGGTCTGCTTTTATATGTTACTTGGTCTTTTTCATGTGAGCTTTTAATCTTCTTTCTTTCTTCTGTATGTTTAGTGTTTAGATTATTATGTGCCAAGGATACTTTCTTTTCTGGTCCAGTCTATTTGGTATTCTGTATGTTTCTTTTACCTGGATGGGCATCTCCTTCTTTAGGTTAGGGAAATTTTCTTCTATGCATTTTTTAAAGTATTTTGTTTCTTTGACCAGGATTTTGTTTCCTTTTTCTTTGCCTTTTAGTTTTAGATTTGGCCTTTTCATAGTGTCTGAGATTTCCTGGATGTTTTGTACCATGAATTTTTTAGATTTAACATTTTCTGTGACCGGTGTATCTATTTTTTCTATCATCTTCAATACCTGAGACTCTTTCTCCAGTCTCTTATATTCTGTTGTTGAAGCTTGACCCTGTGGTTCCTGTTTGAGTTCCTGAAATTTTCATTTCCAGCTTTTCCTCAGTTTGTTTTTCTTTATTGGTTTTATTTCCAATTTCCTGTCTTGGAAACTTTATTCATTTCCTTCCACTTTTCATTTGTATTTTTATAGATTTCTTTAAGAGATTTGTAGCTGAAGGTTTTTCTGTGTCCCACCCAGCTCCTGCGGCCCTGCAGTCCCATAGCCTTTCAGACCCAAGTAAACACACAGAGGCTTATATTATTTTTAAACTATTGCCATGGCAAGCTTCTTGCTATCTAGTTCTTATATCTTAAATTATAACTCATTTCTATAGATCTATACTTTGCCACATGGCTTGTGGCTTACCAGTACTTTTACATCTTGCTTCTCATGGTGGCAGCTGGCTGCATCTCCTTTTTCTTCCTCTCTATCTGTTTGAATTTCCTGCCTGCCACTAAGATGCCTTGCCATAGGCCAGACAGCTTTATTTATCAACCAATCAGAGCAATATATATTCACAGCATACACAAAGACATTCCCATCATTTCCCCTCTTTTGTCTAATCAGAAAGGAAGGTTTTAACTTTAACATAGTAAAATTACAAATAACAAAACAGTTATTAAGCAAGAATTACAGTTACATTATCTAATCTATTTGTATTTGGCAAAATTAAAGAAAATATTCTATCATCTATCCAATATTTGTGAGTCTAAAGTTTCATAACTAATTTATCTTTTATCATAACCAAGGAAAATTATAAGTATCTAGTCTTTAACTACATCAAATACCTCAGAAGGATACAATATTACCTAAGTAAACAGGAAGAACATTGTAAGAAATTTCCAAAAATCTAGAATGACAGAGACAGCTGGCTACCTGGACAGTTACCCAAAATTCTTCTGTAACGTTGGGGCATCCATCTTCAGCCCATAGGTCTAGTCTCTCAGCCATTTTTTCTTCTCGGGTCTTTGAGGGAGTTGAAGATTAGATAGTTATAGTTACAGTTTTCCTTGTTAAGAAATACAGAAAAGAAACTCACTAAGAAGTGTTAAATTAAGTTTGAAAGACATCATAAGATAGTTTTCTGTTGGTAATATAAGTTAGTATAGAAAGTGAATTAGGTACATTTTGGATTCACCAAAATAGGATAGATAATGGAATACTTTTTCTGAATTTGTCAAATGCATATGGACTAGACATTGTTGATGTATTTATTGCTTGTATATATTGTATATAGCTATTGTATTTATTGTATATAGTTTTTCTTATTAGTCTTTTTATTTTTATTAGATGAAAAAGGGAAAATGTAGTGATATTCTATTTGTTCTGAAATGTGGTAGTATTTTATTTGTGCTTTAATAAAGTTTGCCTGAAGATCAGAGGAAATAGCAAGCTGTTTTAAGTAAATAAGAAGTCAGACAGCACATGCCCTTAATCCCTTAGCAGGCAGGATCTCTGTGTGTTCAAGGCCACACTAGGGAACAGAGCCAAGTGTGGTGACACATGCCCTTAATCCCAATACCAACTATAGAGGCCTGGAGGTCTATACAGACAGACAGAAAGTTGTGTAGAAAGAAAAAGTGAGGTAGCTGGGCTAAGATAGCTAATGACAGGGCAGAACAGCAAGGCAATAAAGGCATGGGTAGACAGGAAGTAATGTGCATTTGGGAGCTGCAGAGTTGGTAAGGTAAGGTTGGCTGGTGGCTTTCCTTATTTCCCTAATCTAAGGCTTTCACCCCTACATCTGGCTCTCTGTTTTTTTATTTAATAAGACCATTTAGAAATTTGTCTTCAGAGATTCATTCATTTTTCTCTTTAAGGACCATTATCGTATTTATAAAGGCTGTTTTAAGGTCTTTTTTTTCTTGTGCTTCAGCTTGGAACATTAAGAACCTGCTGGGGTATTGTTTCTGAGCTCTAGTGGAGACATACTGTCCTGACTGTTACTGTGTTTTTAAATCTGGTGTCTAGTCATGTGGGAAGGGGAAGATTATAATTCTAGATGCTGATATCTGATCTTATCTTTGTTGGATCAGTGTTTAGTTCCTTGGTTTGTTTCCTCTCTGGTTCTTAGGAAAGTGTGGTAGCTGTGTCTTGCCTGGTAGGAAATTCTTCTGGGATTCAGATAGAGGTGACCATTTTGGGAAGGGGTTCCCAGGTAAAATGTGTTCTGGGTATTGGGAGCTGACACTTAGAAATGGGCTGGGTCGGGGAGCCGACAGGGGGATAGCGGGACTGAGAAAGGAAAGCTGTTACACCAGGATCTGCTTAGTGAGTACCCTGGGAATGAGGGTTGACAGAGAGGAGCTGTCACATAAGGTCTGCTGCAGAGCTGGGAATGAGATTGAGGGATTGGATTTGGAGGAGAGGCAGGAGGGGTGAAGGTCTGCAGTTAGCCTACCTGCTTCCCTGGCCGGAGTGCAAATAGATATATTTTCAAGAAAAAAAAATTGTAAATTACAACATTACTTCACTTGGTTTTTGATCCTTTTATTTAAAGAACTGGTTTTAGCAATGGCTAGGTTTCAATGAACTGAAACTAATTAAAATTACACATTTTCAGCTGCGAGTTCCCCACTCTGCTGTGTGCTTATTCAAAAGTAACAAGACATGAACAATGGCTGGAGAAGTGAATTTGGTCTTCTTCGTGAACAGTGTGTAATTTAATTCTAAATATAAACATCTTCCACATGATTTGATTTGCTGCATAATCTCTTTAAAACAATACAGTTGTCCAAATGCCCAGGTTCCCCGTTGCCCTTAGAATTCAGAGACGCTGCAGTACAGTCGAGCTTACCAAGTTATTTTCAAGGCTTGTTACCAGAGCATTTTCTGACCATGTGATAATTATTCTTGGTCAGGGTGAAGAAGCAGATGCTGTGATAGCATTAAAGAAATTCCCTCATAAGGCCCCAATGCCAGCCCCCCTAGAAGTTACTCATTCCTACAAGGACCTGGTATTGATGTTGTCTTACTTTGATGTCTGGGTACCCTATCATCCAAACACGTCTAGAAATCATTTTTTTCTATTACATAAATATTTTACTTAATCCTCCTACCTAGTTTCAGATCCATATATGGAAATGAGATGAATTTTGTTGGCAGTAACCCAGCAGAAGGGGTGTTACCAATTTGATGAGGACTTGGTGGTTTCTGATTCACTCTGGGAAGCAGAATGATTTTTTGCCTTTGAGTTGTTTGTGGTTAATTACATTTGGATATAAGTAAGAGGGAAAACAATCCATAGGTGGTCCAAAATCTTGAGGGGAGTTTTAAATGGAGAATCAGTGTATTGTCCCTAGCATAGTGCAGATGAAGAGAGTGCATGGTAAAATGGGAACCTTGAGAACAGGCCTTGTTTTGCAAGTATCAGATAGCCTAAGATTGAGTGATGAGTTGCTGTACGTCAGGGAAGTTGGCACCTGGGTTTGCAGTGTTGTTGGTGGAATTATATTTGAAGCATTTTGTTTGGTAAATGTACAAACGGAACCATACTTTCCCAAAAATCCTTCCAAGTGCTGCTCTGAAGGGTACATTGTGATTTTATACTCACTGATGTACTTCGTTATTATAGTTATTTGTGATTGCTGGGTGGGAAGATGTCTCTAAATTACCTCTAATTTAAATGCTTCTAAGACTGAATTATAATATTCTTATGCTCACACCTTTTCCACCCCCTACCTACCAAGGGCTTACCCCAATAGAAAATGTTGTTCAACTTTTCAGTTCATCAGGTCAGAATTCAAATATTACCCTTGTTTTTGTCCATCTTACTTTTCTCCGCTTATAGTACCTCATTAGGCATGCTGGTTATACCTCAGAGTGTGTCTTTGCCTGTCATCCTAGACTGAGTTACCACCATTCCTCACTGGTGTCTCTGGAGAGTTGCCCAGCTGAGCCTCTCTTGGATGCTTTCTACATTTAGCAGATGCTGGAGAGATCCAGTGTGGTGAATTGGACTGGTCCCCTCCTAAAACCATAAGTAACATTACATTGTAGTTAAATTACATCTATCACTTATTATCCGATGGAGATTGTACCTGAAGCTCTCAGCAGATATCCAAATCTCAAGATGCTTTCATTTCTTACATAAAATGGCATAGTGTTTGTATATAACACATTTATACTTTTGTATATTAAATCACCCCTAGATTCATTATAATATTTACTATAATGTAAATTCTAACTAAATAGTTACCATACTGTACTCTTTAGGGTATGATAACAGGGAAAGGTTGCACATATGCAATGCAGATAGAATGCTTTTTAGGAATATTTTTAATCTATGGTTGGTTGATTAAGTCCATGGATATGGAACACACAGACCCAGATAGCCAATTGTAGGATCACATCTATTTATCTAGCCTGCAAACTTCTGCACCATCTGTCCCAAGCTCATCTCACTGAGTTCCAACTTCATTACTCTCCTTCTGTCCCTGAAAATGACAACTAAAGTCCTATAGGCTCTGCCTGGTGGACCCTGCTCCTGAGAAGGTCTGTAGGTCAGCCAACCACTTGGACTTTCAAGAGTCAGGCTAAGAAAGATCCAGATCCATAGAGAGAAGCTAAAAGCTCCTCCTCTCTAGACTGGCCTTTCTCTGACATCTACTTTCCATACAACACCTTCGTGTTGTATCCCCCTATATTGTTCAAGGGAGTGCTAAAGATCTCACAGATTTTAAGAAACAAGGGTGTCTTTATTCATTCTTCATGTCCGTGTTGGACAATTGTTCTCACTCAGAAGAGCAGACAGGTTCCTCTTTAAGTAGAATGCTAACTGATTGTCATGCAAGAGAAAGGAATAAGGTGGTTCTACCCAGGCATAAAAAGATTCTACTATAAGTAACATATACCACATTCATTCATCTTAAATTATTTAAAGCAATTCATATAGATGCGCCCATCCTCAGAGGACTAGGAAGGTGTCTCCTACTTTGATATGTAAACTAGTGACCATCCACCCTCTCCAGTATGTAAGATTTATGCAGAGAAATCAAATTCTCATAATTCGCAGTGTATGTATGTGACAGAATATGTCTTTCATCTCCTCCCTGCCAGCTAAAATAGAGTGAATGCCTCCTTTATAAGGTGGAATTTAGATTTAAATGAATTAATACCTGGTCCATATTTACCACACTAATATAAGAACCAACAAATGCTGTGATGATGGTATTTTGTAACACAGTTAGGTGAGTTATCATGTGCACAGAAGTTGTTATCCATCAGTGTTTCATCCAAAGGAAACTGTTCTGGAGTAGGATTCTCCTCCGAATTTAATTAAGTGGGCCTTTGGTAGATAGAAGCATGTTCTCAATAAGCAAAAATAAAGGAAAGAATTTTTTTGCCTGCACACAAAATATAGATGTTTTATTGTTGCTTCTCGGAATCTAGAAATGTTATGCATGTGATTTTTTTTTCTCCTGTCATTCGTTTTGTTTGTAAGCTTAAACACTCATTCCCAGAGGGTCAGTACAAGTATATTGCAACTGCTTAAAATGTGAATACAGTTCTTATTACTGTGAGAAAACTGTTTATGCTCAGCCCCATGACTTCCAATTTAAAATACCCACAAGCACAGAGGGCTCCCTGGGAGATGAGAACTACATGCTTTTCCTCCTTGGTATGCAGGGTTCATCTGTCTCTGCAGTAGGAGCTTGGGTAATTGGAGTTAGTCTAATGTTTGCATCTTGTGGAGGGAAGGAGTGAATAAATGTACAATCTGTCTTACAAGGCCTAGAAATATCCTTCAAAATAGAGAAACTGTCTCTAAGATAATTCATAATCACTTTGTGCTACGGAAAATATTCAGAGTCTTGAGCAATGGGATTCTTCAGTTTTCACTGGTGTCTAACAACTAGAAAATGCCACACATTATTCAAGCATCACCTAACAGTTAGAACTTCCCTGACCAAACTATGTGAAATTGTAGCTCTGAACTGAATCTAGTGGGTCACGAACAGGCTACATGAGCAAGTGCTCTACTGTTGAGCCACACCCATGCCCACCACCATCCTTTTTTCTGTTTCTTTCCTGGAACTTTGCATTTGTTACCATCTGATGAACTATAAAGATTGCTGTTTGTTACTTCCTCCCAGTGAAATTGACACTCCAACAAGGCAGAGGCTTTCCTGTGGCTTTTGAATATCACACATACAGTACTAAGAACCAAACATGTTTTTAATCAGTGAAATCCCTTACTGTGGATCTATTCAAATCTTTTATTATGGAAGCACAGCACTGGGTTTGATGTCACATGTACAATATGTATAAGAAATATGGGAACTGTTGTCTTGAAATACCCAAAAAAGAGTATTTGCATTACTATGAACAAATGCATATACAGATAATGTGCAATTGGTTGGAACTGAGTGTCACAGGTATTTTATAAATGTAACTGTGATTGTTACCTAGAGAAGTCACCAATAGGCCATTAGTTCAGGTATAGTTTAATTCGTTTTGCAAGTTTGTAGCATGCTGTTTGATCATAAACACCAAGTATACATTTGCATAATTTTGAGTTAGATACCTCTAACAGAAGCATCATGTGGTCAAACTTCCAGCCTTAGAATTGTAACCACGAAGTCTTTATCAGGCTTTACACCACCTCAAGGCATTAAACCCTTGAGCTCAATTGAATGAAACTCTGATTGGGCAGCTTTGTGCATTTCATCCCAAGTGGATTGCCAATGCAAGTGGCCCCTGCCTCCTTTTAGCCTGACACTTATGGTCACTCTGCTTAGCTAAGTTAGTACAGCCAGTGCTCCTGCCTGTTAGAACAGAGAGTAGAGATTAATGGTGTGGATTCTCCCTGTCAAATAGGTAATGCTGGAGGCCGAAGTCAAAGAGGGTAGCTTGGTCTTTAAGGTGGGAAAATGAACCAGGGATATTAAAGTATGGTTAATGCTTGCAGTTAGTAGTTTCTTGCATGACTTTTCCTGGTGAGGCAGGGGCCAGCCTCGGAACTCCCAAGATGGCACCAATGCCAGACCAAAGAACTGATTCCACTCAAGTCTAGCTTGGTTAAAGAATGAATTTACTGGGGCTACATATGGGGGTGTGTGTGCATGAAAGTTGCTTATAGGAGCAGGGGTGACTCAAGCTGCATTGTTGAAAGGCCCCTTCTAGCATGGGGTGATGACTCACAAAAGCTGTGTCCTGGAACTCACCAAACAGCTTGAAAACAGCTCCATTGAAGTGTCTCCTCCCTCCAACCATCCTTTGCTGATTTTATAGGCCTCCCAAAGGCCTTGTGAATTGTTAGCTTGGGAGACCTTCCTGAACCTATTCAGTTTCCTTAACCTGAGTCTTAGGAGCCTTCCTGTCCCTCCAGAAGGACTATTTCAATTTAGAAGAGACTGTAATGCTAGTAGTGCCAATGACAAGAGGGAATACAAGTGTTATGCACAGAATGTTACTCGCATATAATTCCCAGTGCAGCTGTGGGGGCTAGGTACTGCTTATTCAATTCCACCATAATCGGTTCTGGTAACAAACCTCAGGTGGCTAAAGCAGGATTTGAATACAGCCTTCTGTATTTGATTGTGTGTGCTCTGTTGCTTCTGAGCAGTAAAAGCAAACATTCTATGACACATTTTTTTTTTACACACATACTGTTTATTTGGCATGAAACACAAAAGCATTCTGGAAATATTTGTAAGCCTATCACATTTAACAAATAAAAGAGTTATCTGTTTGAGCTAGTTTCAAAACATGCACTTATGTTCTTTAAAAATGTCACATTGCAGCCTCCTGTCTTCAATAACATATTCTCCTAAGTTGGAGCGTAAGACAACAGAATGCATGATACCAACAGACAGTGACAATGAGAAGGGAGAGAGAAACAGCAAGCGTGTCTGTTTTAATGTAGCCGGAGATGAGCAAGAGGATTCAGGTCACGACACCGTCAGCAACAGAGACTCTTACAGGTGAGTGCTCCTCCATCTCACTTCATCAACAAACTCAAATGGGGTTTCTGTTTTCTTCAAAGATCTTGTAAAAGAAAAATGTTGATGGTTGGTTTTGTTTATTTCTGTTTCAAAATAACCATCAGTTCAAGCAGGATTGCATTGCCTTTAAAGTTGTTCTCATTAATGATCCGGATTATTTGGACCAGCATTTTCCCCCTCTAGCAGTGTAGCCCTCTTGGCAGAGAGCTGTTCCGACAGGCTGATTGTGTAACCCTGGAATAGCAGTTGTTCGAAATGTCCTTCTGATCATGGTTTATTAGCTAGCAAAGAGCAGTTCTTTTTTTTCCTGTTCCCCCCCTTTTTTTTCTATTTTAAAAATATATAATGTATTGCACTTCCATTCCTAGCTTTTTGGTTGTCTCCCCTAGGGGCTGTTTCTGTTAGCCAGGACTGATAGCATAAAGTACCCCTGACTGGCTGACTTGAACAACAGAATTTGTCACATAGTTCTGGAACTCAGAAGCCTGACCAAGACGTTGACTGTGCTGGTTCCTTCTGAGGACTGTGGAGGAAGGATATACTCCAGGCATCAGTCCTTCACATGTAAATTATCATCTTCCCATGGCCTCTTCTCATGTGACCTCCCTTTATAGATCCTCTTCTTATAGTTGTATTGGATTGAGAACCATCCTAATGACCTTACAAAGACTGTCTCCTTAAATTTGATCACATTTTGAGGTGCTGAGTGTTAGAGTATAACTTCAGAATTTGGGGTAAACACACTTTATCCAGCACCCCTTCCTGCTTAAGGGCTCTTCTGAGGAGTCTATCACTGAAAGTTCTTTTCTCCCCCAAACCTTGTCCCCAGAGTTCTCACGTGAGCACTTTCATAACTAGTCACATCTATTGTGTGTGAAGCTTCTGCTTCTCTGCTTTCACTTATATCAGTTGAAGGAAAAAATATTCGCTGTTGTTCATAGTATTCCCAATGAGAAAAATGTGTCAGTATTAATTGTATCAAAATTATTTTCATCAGGTAGGGTTATCTCAAGCTGGTAATGAAAAGTTTTTTAAAAGTGTGGTTTTAGCAGAGGAATTAAAAATACCCCCCCACCCCCACCCCACACACAACCACCTAGAGTGGCAGATTCTGATAGCAACTCCATTTGATACACAAAGGTCCATGGAGGTAGGGTAGATACTCAACTTGGCAACCAGGGGTCTCACTTCATGGCTTCTTGCTTAATCAGTCTGCCATCCTAATTTTATTTTCCAAAGAGGATTTTAACAACTACATCAAGTTAATTATTCCTGACGGTTTAATGATAAATTGAACACCTTCAATATTTTATTCACTTTGAGCTTCTGAAAGTACCAGCATGCTCCATAATGGGAGTCTGTGGTTTCTCTCCAGTGGGAAATTACATTTCTAAAAATACCTTCTCCCTCACATCCTAGTAATCAAATAATTAAAATTACCCCCACAATCTATCTCTGAACTATGATAGAAATTCTAAATGTAGATTTAAAATCAAGTCCTTTTTCTTTACTCTAAGGGGTTAAAAAAATCTCTGGTACTATTTCTAAAGTCTGAATTATCCTCATAATCACACAGCATCTAAAACACTCTTTCCATAGATAGTCTTCATGTTTAGTGTTGTCCATGGAGACAGATGAGGTCCCTGGTGTGGGGACCTCGAAGATGGGATGTCCCCAGTAAGTTGTAATATAAACTATCAGAAAGAAAAAAAAAGTAATAAAACATACTTTGTCAGAAACTTACCTAACCAGTGTTATTAAATAGATAATGAAGACTTATGTGGGATGATTCCTGGTTTTATAACCAGACATTTTCAAAAATTTCACTTAGGAATCAATTATATGACAAGAAAAATTATAATGTTTGAATTTAAAAGAGTGCTTTTAAAAATTAAGAAAAAATTTAGATGAGCAGGTTTCTTTTTCTCATAATGTATAGAACACACTGATAAATGTATTTATAGCATAAATGTATGTGGTTAGAAATGGCAGGCAGATGCAAGCACTCTCTACTGTAACTTTAATTAGCACACAAAGCAATGACTTCCCTTATGGGGTTCTCTCCTCTACCCCTCTGCCCTGCTCACATTGGGCCTGCACTGTTCTCTCTTGCCATCACACTGGAGTACAAACCAGGGCAAACGGATGCTTAAAGTAACATGTGGCTCTTTTTCGCAGTGACTGCAATAGCAACAGGAATTCCGTGGCCTCCTTCACGAGCATCTGCAGCAGCCAGTGCAGTTCCTACTTTCACAGTGATGAGATGGACTCAGGTGAGTGTGGGGGACAGCTGGTGCGCTTTGAGGTTAGCGACATCACAGAGGCCTGCAAAAGGGGGGCTCATTTCTTTGATCCACAGGCATCTTCAGTTTTATTAGTCATTCTCAGTGGCCCCCGTATTACATAGTGGCTGATCAAGCTAGTTTCCAAATGCCAGTTATAAGAAGAGCACATTTAAATGTGTTTATTTGATGTATGGCTTCTGATCTTCTCTTCATTGAGAAGGCTTATAGGTACACTAGAAATAAGTTTTTACTGAAAGCACTGGTCATGGATGCTTGGATGGTGCTGGTAGAAGCAGTTTCAGCCTGAGGGTGTCGTTTAGAAGGCACACACACCTGAGGGAACTTTACATTTAGTGAACTGGGAGAGGGACATCAGAAAAACACAGGTTGATGCTCCACGCTTTATGCTTCCTATAAGAGGCGTTGCTTTGGATGATCCAACTGGCTTTTCTGCTCTGTGAGACCTGATAGAACTCCTTTTCTGATGTGGGAGAAGATCTCATTTTTAATTGCTTGTATTTTATCAAATAAGAATATTTCAACATATTACAATTAAGATGAAGGTTTTGGACTTTTTTATATATATATAGGTGATGAACTTCCTCTCAGCGTCCGCATATCTCATGATAAACAGGACAAGATACACACTTGCCTGGAGCAGCTTTTCAACCAGGTGTGATGGGGCAGTTGTGGGTCTTTTGTCCAGATTAAAGGTCAGAAATTTCTGAAATATAATGCAAGGAGCTAGGAAGGAGAATGCAGTCTGTCTCCTGACCTCCTTTGCTTTAAAAGAGGCATTCCTACAGCTAACCTGAAGGATACTTGTGAATACTAAGTATTTTATAGAAAACTGTATATGACAAACTGAAAAGAACCACATAAACAGGAGAAACCCTTTTGACTGTTGGTGGGTTGACTGAATGTTTCCTGGTACTCTGCTTCGTGTTATTTCGGGTTTCAAAAACTTTACAATTGTCTAGACGTTCATGTCAGGACTTTGCTTTTGCAAAATGTTTTACAATTATAATTAAAAAAATGTCATATTGAAAGTTTGAGCACTTTGAAAATAAGTCTGTATTTTTTTTTAAAGTTCCGAACTTTCACTTTTTTGTGAAGTAAATTTTTGTTTTGTACCTTTTTGTCAATTTATTGTAAATTACTCAGAAGAATTGGAAATGTTTAAGTGAAAATATGAGTTGATTATAATATTTTGCTTAAAGATAAGCTTCACTAGCATTGTGGGTTTTTAGAAACATTTATTTAAGAAGAGTATTTTAGAAGATAATTTCATGCACATGTGTGTATTATATATATATACATATACACACACACACACTCATCAGTACCTATATATTCTGTATTATGGTTGTCTCTAACACTCAGAAATCTACCCTTGGTAGATGGATTCCATAACCAACCTCTTGAAAGGGCAAGCTGTTGTACGGGCCTTTGAGCAAACCAAGTATCTCACACCAGGTCGAGGATTGCAAGGTATGTTCGAAATAAATATTAGGTGATAGCACGCAATAGACAATATGGTCATAAAACAAAAATGTTGCAGAAAGAGAAAAATTTTGTTGCTTTTGTTTCATAATTCTCTAAACTCCACTTCTGTTTGGATCATATGTGAGAATATTAAAAATCACTGCAATATCTTTTTATACACTTTTGATGTTTCTTTGAAAGTTTAAAACACTTGATACCTCTAGGGGCAAAACCAAAAATTCATGAATTAGAGACACAAATGATTTAAGTTCCTTTTGCAGTAAAGTCTAACTGGTCATATCCCATGGAGGGGAAGGGCCTCCCTCAGGAGTGTAGAACTGGCAGGTAGGCTTCGGACCACAGAGCCTAGCATGGTACCCTTCTCCCACCTCTTTTTCTGTATTTATAATAGGGTTTCTGCCTATATCTGCTTCCTGGGTGGAATGCCTATTAGAAAATAACATGAGCTTTGGTTTTCAGATTTAACAAACACACTTTCTGTTGTAACTTGTCTAAAGAAATTTATTAACACTGTTCTATAATAGTAAACTGGACAAAAGCAAGCAAATTCTGAAGCCAGCAGACTTAACTGAGAATTGGTTGACACTTATGAGAGATTTTCCATATTTGTTTAGAATTTCAACAGGAAATGGAGGCAAAGCTGAGTTGCCCGAAAAGGTTAAGGCTTCACCTCAAGCAGGATCCTTGGAATCTTCCCAGCAGCGTCCGGGCTCTTGCACAGAACATCAGAAAATTTGTTGAAGGTCAGTATGAAAAGCAAAGAGCATTGTCTGGTATCAGCAGTAGTCACTTAAAAAGCTAGTAAAACCAGACGTCTGGCAATGCCTCATTACTTTTTGCAGTGATTCCCATTCTGAATAAAATAAGGGGGATGAAATGGGGGAGGAGCGAGGAGCTGGAATAAGCCTGCAGAATGTATCATGGAGAGGATTCTGCATGAATAAAATAAGGCCTTGTGCATAGACAAAGTGAAACAATTCAAGCTTAAAACTTTGGAATTTGAAATCATATGAGAAAATTGTAAAGAATGAACAAAAAGTACATGAAGCTTAATTTTTATAGGAAGGCTAAAACATCTATTATATGTCTGTGTGGGAATCTAATTAACTTCATAGGCTGCATCACTAGTTTTTAAAGTTTTGGCCTTGGCTGATGGTCTCTGGCTGCCATGACATTATTTGCATGGCATCCTGAAATTGTTACAACCTCTAATTTAGAGATTAGGGTAATGGCTGAATGTCTGGAGATGTTTTTGATTGTCACAGCTGCAAATTCACCACTGGCACCCAGTGGGTGCAGATCGGGATGCTGCTGAGCCTACTGTAGCATGTAGGACAGTCTGTCACAGCAAAAGATCATTTACCCCCCAAATATTGACAGCACTAACTTTGAGAAGTGTACACAGCAAACATAATTTCCATGATTCTACCATACTTCTAGTGACTCTAGTTTTAGGGGTAAATTAGAAATACACTCAACAAATACAGCATCTTTGAACACTGAGTTAAATAGACAGGATATTTGGATGGATGTAGAGCAGGTCTCCAAATAAATAACAGATTCTATTTAATGCTGAAATGTTTTGTTATTTGTAACTGGATTTCTAGACTGTATTTTAATTTTACGGCTTAATACTGTGGTTTCCTGGGACACTTACAACATCCCATTAAAATTCTTAATCAAAACTGTCCCAAATAATGAATATTTTAAGAATGAATTGGTTTTAAAGATACTTTCAGGAATTGGAGCACATGTCTTATGGAGTGGAAGCCATATTTTTCTTAGAAGAGTTAGCTCTCTATAGTATAATGCTCCCAGAAGTTGCAAATTTGTACAGATGAGCTCACATCTTTTGAGGTTTTGATAATGATAAAAATAGATAGATTTAACTGTTTTTTTTAAATTAAGTACAATATTGGCTAGAAATGGACATATGCCTTAAACTTTGTCTTACTACTTTTTTAGTGAAAGTATTTCATCTGTAACATACACATTTCTAATGTAGATAAAATACTCAATAAAAAGCATTTTAAAATCTTACACCAATTATCTTAGTATGTTTTTATGCTCTTTGTTCTTAAAGGCACATTTTGAAGCCATAGAGTTAGTAGATACTTGCATAGATTGATTTATTATTCCTTTGTTCATTTGATTGATTGATGTTGTGAACATTGGTACCAACCTTGGACATGAGACTCCAGTAGCTGGTTTAGTCTAACTATATATCCTAAGAATCTCATAGTGAATGGTGTGGTAAGGGCTTTTTGCAGAGTTAGGTTCTAGCTATTTTTCTAAGTTCATTTGAGATTCCCTCACCCTGGGTGAAAACTCAGATGGTCTCTGTGTTAAATGAGTCTTTAAAAAACAATTTATTTACCATCTACTTCTTTGGCCAGAGCTGCCCCCGGGAGAGGGTATACCACCATTATTTTCTTTACCACTTTGTTTCATTTGGTTTAATGTAATTTTCATCCTATTTTGCAAACTGTAGTGAGTGATACAATAGATGTACCCCCATGGATACTGATACTAATAGATAAAAATTTAACTTATTGATACTTGGCTAGAAATTTGTGTTTTACATATGTCAGTGGAGTACTCCCATTTTTTATGTTTCCTGATATCTGATTTAAAATTTATACTAAATATGGTATCAAAATGTCACGACTCTGTGCCCTATGACCTTTGTAAAAGAAGGATTGCTACAGTGCCACTACAGTGTTGGATCACTGTTTCCTCACTTGTGCATAGCCTACTGAAATGGGGGAGAAGGTGATAATAGGTAGCCGCCATAATGGGGTGTTGATTGACTAAGATGTCGAAAAAGTGCTAATTATTTTCTTCTTCATCTTTCAGCTAAGCATAGTCTCACGTTACCAGCTAAATTCAGACACATTTACTTGTTTCTACCATCCCCTTAAATTTATGCTCAATTTATGCTACCTGGCTTTTCCTGGAAAGAAACGAAGAAATGCCTCCTCACCCCAGATAATGCTATGACAGACCAAAGAGAGATTCCATCCAAGTTCAGAGTTTATCAGGGCTACTTACAGGAGCAGGGGTGAGGGGTGACTCAGGGAGCATGGGTGAAGGGGTGACTCACAGGAGCAGGGGTGAGAGGTGACTCACAGGAGCAGGGGTGAGGGGTGACTCACAGGAGCAGGGGTGAGGGGTGACTCACAGGAGCAGGGGTGAGGGGTGACTCACAGGAGCAGGAGTGAGGGGTGACTCACAGGAGCAGGAGTGAGGGGTGACTCACAGGAGCAGGGGTGAGGGGTGACTACTCACAGGAGCAGGGGTGAGGGGTGACTCAGGGAGCATGGGTGAAGGGGTGACTCATAGGATCATGGGTGAAAGGTGACTCACAGGAGCATGGGTGATGGGTGACTCACAGGAGCAGGAGTGAAGGGTGACTCACAGGAGCAGGGGTGAGGGGTGACTCAGGGACCATGGGTGAAAGGTGACTCACAGGAGCAGGGGTGAGAGGTAACACACAGGAGCAGGGGTGAGGGGTGACTCACAGGAGCAGGAGTGAGGGGTGACTCACAGGAGCAGGGGTGAGGGGTGACTCACAGGAGCAGGGGTGAGGGGTGACTCACAGGAGCAGGGGTGAGGGGTGACTCACAGGAGCAGGGGTGAAAGGTGACTCACAGGAGCATGGGTGAAGGGTGACTCACAGGAGCAGGGGTGAGGGGTGACTCACAGGAGCAGGGGTGAGGGGTAACACACAGGAGCAGGGGTGAGGGGTGACTCACAGGAGCAGGGGTGAGGGGTGACTCACAGGAGCAGGGGTGAGGGGTGACTCTCACAGGAGCAGGGGTGAGGGGTGACTCACAGGAGCAGGGGTGAGGGGTGACTCCTCACAGGAGCAGGGGTGAGGGGTGACTCCTCACAGGAGCAGGGGTGAGGGGTGACTCCTCACAGGAGCAGGGGTGAGGGGTGACTCCTCACAGGAGCAGGGGTGAGGGGTGACTCCTCACAGGAGCAGGAGTGAGGGGTGACTCACAGGAGCAGGGGTGAGGGGTGACTACTCACAGGAGCAGGGGTGAGGGGTGACTCACAGGAGCAGGGGTGAAGGGTGACTCACAGGAGCAGGGGTGAGGGGTGACTACTCACAGGAGCAGGAGTGAGGGGTGACTACTCACAGGAGCAGGGGTGAGGGGTGACTACTCACAGGAGCAGGGGTGAGGGGTGACTCACAGGAGCAGGGGTGAGGGGTGACTACTCACAGGAGCAGGTGTGAGGGGTGACTCACAGGAGCAGGGGTGAGGGGTGACTCCTCAGGAGCAGGGGTGAGGGGTGACTACTCACAGGAGCAGGGGTGAGGGGTGACTACTCACAGGAGCAGGGGTGAGGGGTGACTACTCACAGGAGCAGGGGTGAGGGGTGACTCCTCACAGGAGCAGGGGTGAGGGGTGACTCCTCACAGGAGCAGGGGTGAGGGGTGACTCCTCACAGGAGCAGGGGTGAGGGGTGACTACTCACAGGAGCAGGGGTGAGGGGTGACTCACAGGAGCAGGGGTGAGGGGTGACTCCTCACAGGAGCAGGGGTGAGGGGTGACTCCTCACAGGAGCAGGGGTGAGGGGTGACTCACTACTCACAGGAGCAGGGGTGAGGGGTGACTCCTCACAGGAGCAGGGGTGAGGGGTGACTCACTACTCACAGGAGCAGGGGTGAGGGGTGACTCCTCACAGGAGCAGGGGTGAGGGGTGACTCACTACTCACAGGAGCAGGGGTGAGGGGTGACTCCTCACAGGAGCAGGGGTGAGGGGTGACTCCTCACAGGAGCAGGGGTGAGGGGTGACTCCTCACAGGAGCAGGGGTGAGGGGTGACTCCTCACAGGAGCAGGGGTGAGGGTGACTCCTCACAGGAGCAGGGGTGAGGGGTGACTCCTCACAGGAGCAGGGGTGAGGGGTGACTCCTCACAGGAGCAGGGGTGAGGGGGTGACTCCTCACAGGAGCAGGGGTGAGGGGTGACTCCTCACAGGAGCAGGGGTGAGGGGTGACTCCTCACAGGAGCAGGGGTGAGGGGTGACTCCTCACAGGTTGTGGGTAACCACCAGAAAGCCCATCCCCACCTGTGTGACGGCTGCAGCAGTGTGTGTGCTCCTTGCACAATTCTCCGGCAGCAGCCACGTGACTGAAAAGTCTCCTTGCCCCTGAAGGAAACTTGTGTTTCCTGCGAACACAACCAATGGAGGGCCTTTGTGCATCTCCTCATTTTCCTGAGCTTCCTGAATCTGCTAGGTTTCCTGTGCGTTCAATGAGCATTCTCCCTCCAGGAGGGGGTGTTTCACATGATTTGTAAGTAACGACATTTCTCCTCTTTTTTCCCTTTAAAATATCATTCTTTTAAAGATCTACTATTTTTCTCCCAGAAACCTACTTTTTTCTTTTTTGTCTGCATCTGTCTCAGAATCATAAAGCATGTTTTGTTTTTCAGTTTTTACATACCTTGCCTTCATAATGCTGATAATTTTCTATCCTTCTCTCCATGTTTTCTGATCCGTACACACTGTTGCCAGATTTTTTTTAAATGTCTTGTTCATAGTACATTCTTCTATCACAGAGCCTGGTAGTGATGTCTCCCAGATGAGTCTAAACTCATCAATCTAATGTTATAAGTTATTTTTCATGTCAACTTCGTAACTGTGGCCCAATCCTGGTGTCTTAATGAGATAATTAGATATGTTGTTCATTTTCTGATATATTTATTTGCTGGCACTGTTCCCACATAAGTTCCTTCTCCCTAGTGGTCTAAACTTGAGTTTCTGTGAAGCATTTTTTCGTTGTGGAGTCTATCAGCTTCAGCGAGCTCTAGATTAGAGTAGTAGCACTCTTCATGTGTATATAGCACTTTAAAGAATTTGCAAAGACCTTAAGTATATTTCCTGTTCATTTTTTCTAACACAGGCCATAATACAAAGTATCATCTATAAATGAGCTGAGACTAAAAGTAATTCTTAAGTTTTCTAATGCCATAAAGCTAGAGTAAACAAATTGTTTCTCAGTTGAGAGTGCTTTCTTGCCTCTGAAATCTGTTTGTTTTTGCAGTCGTGTTTGTAAACTTCACTGCCCTTTGAAATGTTGACAGCATTTCTGATCAGAGTCCACCCCCTCTCTTCACAACTATAATACATAGAACAGGATGATTTGTAACCCTTTTTTACATCCCATAATTTTGATTAAACAGAAGGAACTCTTTACTATTAGAAGTCAATGGACACAGTGATAAGTATGAAAGTAATATATACTTGTCAAATATTTGTGATTGGCCCTATGTAGGATGGAATAGTAGAGTATATTAATGTATATTCATGTATTTGTATCTAAAATTTTTAGTCATAGTAGCAACTATTATTTTCACAGCTTAGCAGCACAGCTTATTATACATATGTTAGGGAATAGCATATAGGCTAAAGTATCCAAGGATTACCTAGAATTGGGCAGTATTTGAATGGTGTTCTATGGTGTAATTCAGATTTGAAAGATGTTCTGGCATCTTGAGCAGTTGATAGCATTTATCTAAGTAGATGGGCAATAGTAGAATGTCAAGTGAATGGCATTTTAATTGCTTGATATAATAAGACCATGGTGATTTTACTACCAGGATACAGTGTCATGTGTGTTGCAGAAGCAGAGTGGACAGTTAATAAGTGTGCTCTCTTTCTCTGCAGAGGTGAAGTGTCGGATACTCCTGGCTCTCCTTGAAAACTCAGGTAACATTTTACCCTATTTTTACTATCTGAAGCAATGTGGCCAGGATCATATAGGTCTTAAAATAGGAAATCAATGCCTTCTGCCACTTGAAGAAATAAATGGGGCTGTGATTTCTGCCTTCTCTAAAGTACTGGAAAGGTTTTCTTCAATGTATTTAAGTGTTTTAATAAGAACACAAAAGCTTAAGCTCATTTTAGTTTCTAAGTACATATAAAAATACATATAAATACATATTAAAACTGTCTCATTACTAAGAGAAAGAGGAAGCAGGAAGGGAGCATAGGCAGGCAATTCCAGCATTCAGGAAGCCAATGAATAGGGAGCATCACAGGTTCTGACCTCTCTTGGCTTGTACATCAGTGCCTCCCCTCAACAAAAAAAGGAGAAAGATTGTATACTGTGGTAAAGGAAATAGTTGGTGTGTGGATATGGTATTTATCATGAGACTATCTAATTGTTGTTTGTGACCAAGGATTTATATAAAATATCTTATACATAAGATATTAATAGATCTTACATTAAAACACTTCTACCATACATTATTAGGAGTGTTGACATAACTAGCAGGACAGTTAAAGATAGTAGGTCATTAACCTCCTCAAAGCCAGCACTACCTATTTTTACCATCAACAACTACCTAAAGTGGTAGTAGCTGTCACAAATGTTCATCAAATAGGTGTTGTAAGAAAGAGTAATGGATGGTCTGAGAATGTAGCTCCAGGAGTAGAATGCCCATCTACCATTCAGGAAACCCTTGGTTGCATGCACAGTGGTGTGATGGCACATACTCCAAAAGCCAGCATTCAGGAAGTAGATACTGTGGAAGTGTGTAAGAGCTAGCATTGTCTGTACACTGTGGTGCCTAGTAGCTGGTTCCAGTGCAATAGTGGAGTCAGGACCTTTACTGGCTTGTGATTTATTTATTTACTTTATTAAGACTCAAGAGCCAGCTTCTCACTCAGTTGTCCAAGTTAGCCTTGAACTCCTTAGTTGAAGCGATCCTCCAGCCTCAATCATTTGAATATCTGGGTAATGTTGCCACACCTGTCTTGGAATTTTTCTTTTGAAGGCAGGACTCTCAAAATTATATTGCAACTATGTGGCTAAAGGTAGGGTATAATTTGTGGCAATTTTAGAGCCTACTAAACTTGGCAAGTTTTGGTGATGAATGAATGAGTAGAGTCTAACAAAAGGGCTTTTAGTTAATTGATTGGTTAGTTTATGCCTTGTTCTTCAATTAATAACAGTAACAACAGGAGAAAAACTTACGTTTTTGAACTATTCTAAAGACACATTTCATAGATTCATTTTTATAAATTTCATTGGGGACAACTATTACTGTTTCCACAGTTTTAAAGGAGAATACATATGTTCTGGGAGGATAATAATAACTAGTAGGTGATGTTCATTTAACTCAGATCTTTGATATCATGATGCTTCACCAAAATAGTCTCCAGTGAGTAAATTAAGAAATGGCAAAAGGTACTTTGGAATTTCAAACTTGGTTTCGCTAGTTCCAAATTGGTCCTGGATTGCATCGCTTTCTTCAGTGTTCAGATGCCTGCTTCAGCATATGGTTGTGGCATTTGTGTGTGCTTATGTGCAGTTTTGAAATAGGGTCTCAAGATAGTCTCAAACTTCAGGGTATAGCCCAGCCTGAAGTTTGGATCCTCCTGGCTCAGTCTCCTGTGGGCTGGGATGGCAGGCAGATGACGTCACACCCAAATGGGATTGTAGGCAGATGACACCACATCCAGCTGGCAGCAGCTTCTTTTTCTTACTTTTATTGTTTTCTACTTATGGTTCTTTTTGTTATTTTTTCACTCATTCTCTCTTCCCTTTTATACATGGGATGACATTTAAACAATAAATAATAGTCAAGTTATGCCATCATTTTGGCTGTGAAATTATGTTTTTCATTAGAAAGGGATAGACCATATCTGCTAAATGTTCTACTTAACCCTTCTTGTAAATCTTTTGGAAATATTCCATGTTTATTAGTAGTCAAAGATAAAAGTTCTGTTTCTCTTGTTTGAGGCCTTTAGGGATTTTTAATAGTGTGTGTGTGTGTGTGTGTGTGTGTGTGTGTGTGTGTGTGTGTGTGTGTTTTGACAAACTTTATACATAAGCACTATATCACTCCCTCTTCCAACTCCTGTGTACCCCTTCCCAAATCCGTGATCTTTTCTTGCGTTATTACTGTTGCATGCATATACATGTATGGACATACACACCTATATATAATCTACTGAGTCCATTTAGATTTGTTGTATGTACATGTATCCAAGGCTGACCACTTGGGATTGGACAATCTGTGCAGGAGCTCATCTGTGGAGGAGACTGCTTCTCCCTCAGTAGACAGCCATTGACCAGCATTACTACCATTCCTACTGTGAGAAGTCTTAGTTTTCATGTCTTTGCTTGCTTTTCTTTGTCCCCTACCATCTCTGTGTCAGTATAATGCCCATCAATATTTCTATGCATCTCTCTGTCCTCTTATGTGTTCTCTTCTGAGCAGTGAATTAAGGCGCTTAGACTTGTAAATAGTTGGGATTACATGAAGTATTGCATTTGTTAGGTGTTTATACAAGATGAGTATAGTAGGAACTGAAGTATTGAGAGGAAACTGAACCTTTTTATAGGAACAAAAACCATTTTTTTTCAAATGTATTCCTATGACAAGAAAAGTCTTACTCTACCAAAATAATTAGCAAGCTGTCACACAAACCTTCTTTTGCTAGAAGCTGGGTATAGCTGTTCAGATGCTTGCTGACATTCTTTCTTATTTTTATTTTTTATAAGACTGGGAAGTGAGAAGAGCTTTGGTACAGAAGGACATTGGGAATTTTGAATTTAAGGGGAAAGAGCGTATGTTTTTGTCGTCAGGAAGCAGATTCTGGTTTGTTTCTCTATCATACTGCTCAGTAACACAACCAGGTTCCCATTCAGTGCTGAGCACTGCTAGGAGCTAAGAAAAGAGTAGCTGCAACAGTAAGTCTAGTAGATGTATTTTGTTAAGAACTGCTTTGCTTTTCAAATTGTTTGTCTGTATTAGAGACCTGCAAAGTAGGAAGTAGAAATGAATCTTATCTTAGTTCTTCTTTTCTTCCAGTACTAGGGGTTGAATCCAAAGCCTCTTTCTTGTTTATGCCACAGAGGCACTCTATTGCTGAGTTATATGACCAGGTCCAAATCCCATGCCTTAAGACACTAGCTGAATGCCCATTAATTGCCTCTAAAGTCTATGGTATAATTCATGTGATATACTACTTCTGGTCTTGATGATCCAACTGGGGGAAAAAACTCTCACAGTGTTATCAAATTATCCATCTAGAGAGAGATGTCCTGGGTCTAAGATGGCAGAAATAAGTTCACCATGTTTCCTGAGACAGAGAAAATTTCACAGTTTTCAGTATTTCAATAATTCAAAGATGTCTGATCTTTCAATGCATTGACTGTTAAATACTGAGTTAAAGTTTATGGATTATCATCCTTCTGACTAAAGAGGCATAGAAATAAAATATGGGCTATAAGGCTATTTAGCAAGGCATTAAATGTTTGAGGGATGCTGAGCTTAACTGCAAGGCTTAGTACAGATCTGTGCACCCACACTTCATTGTTTTGTTATAGTTTTAAATCTTGCTGCATTGTGGGATGAAAGGATGGGAATGTGACATTGAGGAACTGTGAATATCAAGTGGGAATATATATGAAGTCTGCTCAAAACAGCCAAGTGGTGACTGTCACTCCATAAAGCAATGAGCATTGATTTAGTATCTTTAATTAAAAAATTCATTAGCTTAAAATTCAAATGACCCTGTTGCATTTCTACCTCTGTTATTCTAATATAGCTAGAAATGTGGCCAAGGCTCTGACTGGGGCTCCTTCTACTAAAATAATTGATACTAAGCTTCATTCTCATGGGATATGCAATGTTAAAAATGAATCAATGAGCAAGAACAATGTAGATTGTGAGTTATCAACACTTTTGTGTTAGAAAGATTAATGAATGCTTATTGTGATCTCTTCAAATTTGATAGTGATTGAATGAAAGTTGGCTTACATGTATAAAGAATATAGTAAGAGAGAGGAGATGAAGTGTCTAAGTATTAGGGAGATATAAAAAATAAAATTTAAGAATTTCTTTTCAGAAGCACTTTGGACATCATTGCTTTTTACTAGCAGTACAGATATTCACGCTTGTGATTTCTATTCATGCTGATAGTGGAGCTAGAACCTTTCCTCCCTGGATGATGGCTTCCCACTTTCGATACTGGCTGTTTATTCCAAATTTTATTTCATTAAATTATTCTCAGGCTATAGGTAAGACTATTCCTATAACAGTTCCTGAGGTTTTTTTTTTGTTTTTTTTTTTTTTAGTTCATCCAGGTTTTCTTCTTTGCTCTAGGACATCTAAGAAGCAAAGTAAGACTATCAAAGAAGAGGGATGGTCCACTCCTTATTTCATTTTTGAGCTCAGAGTCTTTGTGAGGTTGGCTTTTCAGTTAAACTAAATCCACCGATTCCAAGAAGTCAGAGCATGAACTCCTGCATTTCCATTCATTAGTCAGCACCAGCACTTCATTGTTTCTGTTCCCTCATGCAGTAGACAGTCATTGAATGCCTACTCTGGTAGATTTGTACAACTCAAAACAAGTGCTTTGCTTTTTTTCTTGAGAGTTTAGTAAAGTTTATTCCCAGTTTTCATGTTGGATAGATACCTGCCAAATGTCTTTCCCATTTAGCAGCACAGGACACAGGGTATATAATTATTGGAGGGAGACATCTAACATACACATGTTGGTTAAATTAATATGTTCACCTTATGGAATTAGCATATTCAAACCTTTTGGTCTACTGAAGGAGACCATTCATGTAGTTAAAACTAGTAAATGAATATTTTAAATATAATATTTTACTGTTTAATCTATTTTCTAAGAAAAATGTCAAGAGTGAATGCTCCTAACATTAAAATTAACACAAAGCAACTGTATTGTGTAGAAACATGATTTCTATGGTTATTAAAAACAAATGTTCAGTGTTCTTGGTAAATGACTTAAAATGATGTCTCTGTCAATAAAATGGGAGTTCAGTGGTGAAGACATCATTTAGCTTTATATTTTACACAACTACTGGGATTAGGTATTCCCTTCACATGGTTCTTTAAGATCTCAAAATACTCAGTCCACTTTGATGGGGAGATTATTTTGCACATGGATTTCACCCCATGCCAAAAGTATGACCTGATGGTTATGTAAGCTGGAATCTGTACTGGTGCCAAGTGACCCCAGATGTCTGTCATCTTCATTAATAAACAAGCCCTGCAGAGGTAGGTCACAGGGAAAGAGTACCTTCAAAGTTAGCAAAACCCACTCAACTGTTGGATAGTACTTCTCCTAAACATACTAAAATCAATTTATGATAAAATTAAATTTATTAGGTATCAGGGAAAATATAGACATCCCCAGTCTTATAAATGTAGACATATTTACTACACAAGATATTGAATGAGTAATTCATGAGGTGTATATTTGTTACTAGTACAAGCAGTTGGCCAGCAAATGTGCTCTCTTGACATGCATTAATATTTGGGTAGGTTTCATAGGTGATTATTTTTAAAATACTAACAATATTCAGTTTGTCAGCACAAACTGTGTAGTAAGACTTTGAGTCTTTTTAGCAAAAATTGTGTCATATAAGGTAAAAATATGAATAAGCACAGTTTTGTATTTTTTCCTCAGGTTCTTATAAAATAAATTAATGATTACAAAATAGAGTCAGAATGTTTATGAAGGACTTTTATTTTAATTTTTATTCCTTGGAATTTGCATACATATACCTAATGTACTTGACATCTATATCTCTTATTCCCCTACTCCTTACGCCCCAAGACCTCTGATCACATCTCCTCCCCAATTTCATGTCACCTTATTTATTTTATTTTCTTCTTCTTCTTATTTTTTTTTAGCCCACCATTTCACAGCACCCCCTTCCCCATCCAAGAAGACTTCTTTAAACATTTATGATCTAGGCTAATGTTTAAAGCTCATTAAAAGAATACTAGAAAATTTTGCTGTTAAAGAAACTCAACCCTTTCCCCTTAAGTGAGAATATTAAACACTAGCATTGGTATATGCTTAATAATTAATTTTCAAGCTGGGTGCAGTGGTGCACACCTTGAATACTAGCACTTAGGAAGCAGAGTCAGGTGGATCTTTGTGAGTTCAAGGTGTTCTGGTCTATCACCATGAGTTCCAGGGTAGCCAGAACTATACAGAGAGACCTTGTCTCAAAAAAAAACAAACAAACAAACAAACAAAAAAAAAAACAAAAAACCAAACAAACAAAACAAAACAAAACAAAACAAGGTTTTCACTCTGCAACATTCTTTTTGCAAATATAATTATGTCATTTCCCCCTTCTCTTTCCTCCCTCCAAACCCTCCTCTATACTCCTTGCTCTCTTTCAAAGTAATGGATTTTTTTTTCATTAGTTGTTGCCACATACATATATGTATAGATGTCTGAAGATATATATTCTTGAATACATGAATGCAACTTGCTCAGTCTATATGTTGTTACTTACATGCCTATTTTGGGGGCTGACCACTTGGTATTGGATAGTGAATTAGTGTGCTCTTCCTTGGGGAAGACTGTTTTGCCTTTTGTCATTATTCCTCAGTTGTCTGGAGTCCTTTGTGTAGCGTTGAGGCCTCATTGGTTTCCCCTGTCCACTTTGGCGTTTGTCTTTGTTCAGCTCATGCTTAGGCAGTCATGTCAGTGAGCCTTATGGGTGTAGTTTCTGCCATTATTGGAAGGTACAATCTCACAGCAAACTCCTTGATCCCCTGGCTCTTAACAGTCTTTTTATCCTCTCTCCCACAGTGTTTCCCGAACCTTCCAAGCAGGAGTTGTTTTGTAGATTATCCACTGGAACTGAGCTCCACGACTGCTTTTTGATGGGTTGTGGTTTTCTGTAATGGTCTCTATTCACTGCCAAGAGAACTTTCCTTCATGAGGAGTGAATACCACACTTCTCTGTGGGCATAAGGATATTTAGAATGTAGTTAGGGATTAGGTTGCTTAAATAGGTGGCAGTTCATGTTCTTCTCCAAGACCTATGCCTTCACTAGTTCTGGGTTGTTGGCTAGGTTTCTAGTAACAGCTTGCTGTCCTTCATGCTGAGTGGGTTTTAAGTTCAATCAGAGTGCTGTTGCCTAGTGCCAAAATATGTGTGCCACTCAACTGCTCCCCTGCAGTCATTGTGTCATGCTGGTCATGGTCTCTGCAACATTTTTTGTTGTTGTTGTTGTTGTTGTTCTATATTGTATTTTTGAGACAGGGTGTTTCTATGTATTCCTGGCTGTCCTGGAACTCACCATATAGACCAGGTTGGCCTTGAACTCACAGAGATCTGTGCTGGGATTAAAAATATGTGCCGTCACACCTGGCTACTGCACTATTTGAAAGTTTCCTTTGTGTTCTTTTCAATCACAGACAGTGACACTCAGCTCCGGAGAGACATGGTTTTTTGCCAGAGTCTTGTGGCTGCTGTCTGCGCCTTCTCTGAGCAGCTCTTGGCCGCCTTAAACCAGATGTTTGACAACAGCAAGGAAAATGAAATGGAGACCTGGGAAGCCAGCAGAAGGTGGCTGGACCAGATTGCAAATGCAGGTGTTCTTTTTCACTTCCAGTCACTTCTGTCACCAAATTTGGTAAGGACTATGACTCCTGTTGCCTGTACCAGCTGTAACCTACCTGCTCACATTACCAAATATGGAGTAATTGGCCATTTCTCCCTCACTGTCTCTTCCATAATTGTTTGGCTATTTTAAAGGGATTTTCCCCCCATGATCATTCAGGTTTTAATAAGAATGTGGGATGTATTCCATCTTTTCTGATTTTATCCCTTGTCTCTGGCTGCTAAAAGCTGGGAGAGACTCCAATGTTAGTAATTCTGAGATGCTTGAGCACTGACTGGAAAGAGTCATGAGAGGAAAGTGGATTTTGATAAATCCACTCCGGCCAGAAGTAACAGCTTTCCAGATTCCTAAGCTGCCGCTGAGGCTGATAACCTGCTTCACAGACCAGCTACTGTCTGGCAGTCTGTTTCAGATTTGTACTTGCTAAACCATTTTCAGCTCTCCCTTTGGATGAGTGCTTCCCATTGACAAAATATTGCAGCGGCTGCAGTAGAAAATGCCGTACTTAAGCATGCATAAAGATGTAAAAAAGGATCTTGGACTATTTGAAAAATAGAGACCTTTGGAGTTTTTCACATAGACGTTCCGTAGTTTTGTGATGTACTACTGCATAAATCTCTGCTGTTATTGACATAAACATGCTGAGGACTCATTAAATGGAATTCTGACTTGGAACTTGAAAGCCTGTGTCATCTGCTAAAGTACAAGTGGAAAATGTAGCTGCCAGGTAACATAGGTTGAAAACAAGGAGAGACTGTGACTATAGCAAAATAGCATTTTTCATACTGTCGGGTAGGGAGATGATTGTTGTACTGTACATTCATAGCAGATTCTGGAATGATAAGGTAATGGCATCCATCTCAGTGTAGCTAAGAGATACAGAAGTAGATTATTTAGAAAAGATTCTATGCTCTTCTTCTTCTTCTTCTTCTTCTTCTTCTTCTTCTTCTTCTTCTTTTTCTATGCACTTCTTGACTTCTTGGGGCCGTAAACTACTTATTTGGTTAATTTAAAGTAAGATACTTTAGGCAAAGTGTTTACAAACAAAACAAGCCAGGTGGCAGTGGCGAATGCCTTTAATCCCAGCACTCAGGAGGCAGAGCTAGGTGGATCTCTGTGAGTTCGAGGCCATCCTGGTCTACAGAGTGAGTTCCAGAATAGGCACCAAAACTATACAGAGAAACCCTGTTTCAAAAAACCAACAACAAAAGCCATAGCATATCCAATGTAAATTATGTATGATAACCAGGCTACTTCCTGACATAGTAGCAGTGTTTGTTGATTGAGGAATGAATGAATGAATGCATGCATGAGTGAGATTTCTATTCTATTTTCTTTATTTAAAGTTTCTGATATCTAGTCAATTGCTGCGGCTTTGAATTTAAGCTTAATTTTATTTGAACTCTCCAAGACTAGGAGAAAATATTTACAAATCATTGAGGCAATGAATTGCATATATTAGAATGTATAAAGAACCCTTGAGGGGCTAGAGAGATGGCTCAGTGATTAAGAGCACTGGCTGTTCTTCCAGAGGTCCTGAGTTCAATTTCCAGCAACCACATGGTGGCTCACAACCATCTATAATGAGATCTGGCGCCCTCTTCTGTATACGTAATAAAATAAACAACAACGAAAAAAAGAACCCTCGAAACTCAATAGTTATTTTAAAAATTATCTAATTTAAGGCCTGGTGATGGTGGTGCATGCCTTTAATCCTAGCATTTGGGAGGCAGAGCCAGGCAGATCTCTGTGAGTTTGATTGAGGCCAGCCTGGTCTACAGAGTGAGATCCAGGATAGGCACCAAAACTACACAGAGAAAACAAACAAATCTAATTTAAAAGTGGGGGAAAGGATTTGAGTAGATACTGCCCTAGAAGATATAAAGGTGCATGGCAGATAATCAGTATCAGCTGCCATTGGAGAACTGCAACTCAAAGCCCAAAGAAAGAGTCCTCTGCAGTAACCAGTGTTGGTGAGGATCTGTAGAAACTCTAATGCTCAGAAATGAGTCACAGGAATGTGAGATAATGCAACATCATTGGAAAACAGCTTGCCAGTTCTTCAAGACATAATCCTTAGGTTATAGCCAATGGAAACCCAAACTTCTATTCACTTAAGAACCTGTGGCAAATAGTCCTATCAGTGTTATCCAAAATAGATAAAGACTGTTAGCAACTCAGCTATTTATCGGTGGATGACTGGATAAGTTAAAGGCTGCGTTTCATATAATAAAATCTTATTCAGACATAGACAATTTGTAGTACTGATGAATGCTAGATTGTACATGAATCTTGGAAGCAAAATCCTAAGGAAACTATCCTGGCAACAGAGAACACAGTTTGCTTCTGCTGAGATGAAACATGATGAATGGATACGTTTCAGAGATCAAAGTAGACATCTGCTTGCCTGGAGCTAAGAGCTCAGGTAGATGTCCCAGAAAGGAAGCTGAATGATGCTCAGTTTCCTCTGGAGATGGGGAAAATATTCTACAATTAGAAGATGACAGAAGTGTCTCTGCTCTACATGCATCTAAGATGTTGAGCTGTGTATTTCGACTGGGTGAATTCCATATTCCGTGAGTTATACATCTCAATGAAACTGCACTCCTCTTAAAAATTGGTCTTTAAATTTATTTCAGTAACTGATTTTTCAATCACAGATTACTGGAAAAAAATTCAAGGGAACCTCTGTATTAAGAATGCATGGAAGCCAGGCCTTTAATCCCAGCACTCAGGAGGCAGAGCCAGGCGGATCTCTGTGAGTTTGAGGCCAGCCTGGTCTACAGAGTGAGTTCCAGGACAGCCAGGGCCACAGAGTAAGTTCCAGGACAGGCACCAAAACTACACAGAGAAACTCTGTCTAGAAAAACAAAACAAAACAAAGCCCTGAAAATGTACATCCAAATAGCATCAAATGGACCAAACATTTTATATTCAGGAGTATATATGTATGTACATTTGCATGCAATATTATTGACTGAAAAAAGAGGCCATGAATTTGAAGGAGAGTGGGGAAGGGTACTTGGGAGGATCAGAGGGAGGAAGGACAAGGGAGACATGTTGAAATTAAATTATAACCAATAAATAAATAAAACAAAGCACAAGCTCACCTGTGACTACAGCCCCCTGAAAGCTGCAGTCACCAGGGACTGTGCTATCCAGAGCTCTAGGCACAGCCAGCTGTTCCCTATCTCCATCACAGTCACTGAAACAGCATGGCTCACATTGCTATGTGCAGAGGCTGGGATGTTTGGAACATTTCTCCTAACTCTATTCCTTGACATCAGAAAAAGTGTGATTTTTTTTCAGTCCTGTCATAAACTCCCAGGTAGTAGGTACTTGTCTTTCTGGTGCTTCAGAAGGGGTTTAGGAGGTTGGGGAGATGGCTCAGTGGGTAAGAGCTCTTGCTGTGTGTGCCTGAGTTTGAATCCTCAGCACCCACACGTTTCACATCAAAACCAAAACCAAAACCAAGCAAACACCCACAACGAAACTGTTTTGCCTTCTTGCATGCCTGTAACTCTAGTTTTGTAGAGGGAAGAGATAGGAAGGAAGGTACTTAGAACTTGCTGTTTAGGCTAGCTGCAGATTCAATAGCAGACCTTGTCTCAAAGGTGAAAAGAGAGAGAACAGAACACCTGGCATCCACCTCTAGCCTCCATGGGTGTATAAGCACCCACACACTTGTGTGCGTATCTCAGTGATGTCACATTTCTGGTGCTGACTTCTGGCCTTCTTATTAGCAGTTACTATATTCTCTACAGAGTACTTAGGCTCATAATGATGACACAATTAACCTTACACATAGGAGTTATCTCTTAATATAGCACTTGTTTTCATTTCTAAAAAAAATGGTTTATTTTTATTTTATGTGCATTGATGTTTTGCCTGTGTGTATGTCTGTGTGAGTGTCTTGGGTCCTCTGGCACTGGAGTTACTGATAGTGGTGAGTTGCCGTGTGGATGCTGGGAATTGAACCTAGGTCATCTGGAGGAGCAGCAGGTACTGTAACTGCTAAGCCATCTCTCCAGCCCCAGCACTTGTTTTCTTAATAACATGAATTATCCTTTCAAGCAACTCAACATGCTTCCTCTACTTCAACAAGTTGCTCAGAGCTCACTGTGCTTTGAAGCAGGATGAGTATAGTGAAAGCATTTTTAAAGAATTGTTATTTTGTGCATGGGAAATCTCATTATAGAAGTGAGACCAGTGGTTGAAATGAATTGCATTGCTTATTCATATTCTAGACTAAAGACTCCACAAAGCTGGCAAGGTGAGCATGATATTTATATGTAAGCCCTTTGGAAGACAAATATATCTATACATGGAAATTGCTTTTATCTTGATTCTAATAAGCAGTAATTGAACAATGAATAAATTATTATAAAACAGGATGGCTGTGATTTAATGTAGGTTTCAACTTAAAAATAAAGATTTTTTTTTTTTTTTGCTTCTTAGCTATTACTTTGTGAGCTTTCAGAACTAAAAGGCCAAAAGCATAGATTATTTGTAAATGAGATCATTGTAATTAGATTACATCTACAAGCTAGTCAGAAAATTGTGTATATAATAATTTAAATATTAAAAATACAAAATCAGAATACTACAAAACCATACAAGGAAGATGTCACTATGTAAGACTTCTTGATTTCCTTTGGACTGGGAGTTCTCAGGCAGGTGCTAGCACTGGTACTTTCTATGAAATAAAACAGAAGTGAAATGACTCTGCTTTGGATTTACATTGCACCATGGGAACTGACAGCACATCATTCGGTCATCTCATAGATTCTTTCCCTTAATTGTAGAAAGATGAACAAGCCATGCTGGAAGATACACTGGTTGCTCTATTTGATTTGGAAAAAGTCTCCTTTTTCTTCAGACCATCAGAAGAGGAACCACTGGTTGCAAGTGAGTAACTATATGTGTAGAGTGTTTCTGGAGCAGATGATACAGTCTTTCCATTTGCACAAAGTTCTGAGTTAAATGACTGGAAAGGATCTCTTTGACTTACCCATTTTCCAACATGAGTGTTGACAGAGACTCCATTTTAGAAGTCATACTTGAGTAGCAGAACTTGTTATGTAGTGAACCCATGGACTAATGTTCATGTCTTTAAATTTCTGCAAATTACCATCATACTATGACTTCAATCTTGTCATAAATGTTTAGAAAAAACTGTCCACCTGTCCATGAAATCTTCAGTTTATTTTTGAAAACATTTGTGTGCCTCCTGTTTTTCAGAAGTGTGTGGATCCTATGTTTTTGATAAAAGAGATAAGTGCCTTCAGAGATAAGAGATGTTCTTATTCCCCTTCTCAATGGTTAATATGATAGATAGACTCAATATGTACCCACTTCAAATCCATGGTTTGATAAAATAATGATCATCATTCCTTTATTTGTCTCATCTAAAACTTCATTTGAATGTTTGCTTCTTGCCAGCACTATTCTGGGAATCAGGTCCAAAGGAGTACTGAGCAGATGGTGTCTTCCATGGGTTATAAATTGAAGTGAGGAAAGAAAACGACAGGTCAGAAAAACAAATTAATTTGATGTGAAGTTAAGAGTAACAGTAAAATAGATCAGAATATAAAGATGAAGGAGCAGAGTAAAAGGTGCTCTTAATAGGATGGGGGAGGGTCTCTGGTCTAGATGAGAAGGACTCTAAAAGGGCTGAGAGAGAACCATACAGATATTGAGAGAAGAGTGTGTTAGATTTCTTCCACTCCTAGGTAGGAGGATGTAGGATATGTTCTCAGAGCAATAAGCCAGCCTTTCTTGGCTATGGTAGAGTAAGTGAAGAGAACAGAGTATGAGATATGACTATGTAGGGCTTCCTGTGATTGGGATATCTCCATGGTCCTGGTTGCCAGGTGAACAACAGGGTCTGGTTTACACATCCAGAAGGATGCCTCTGGCTGTTGTGTTACATATACCATTCTGAGGACAGGGCAGCAGAAGCTCATCGACCACTTAGGAAGCTCTTAAGTGACGCTGCTGAGAAATCATAGTGAACAGGCGTGAGGGGATCTGTGGAGATAGTAAAATTAAAAATATCAATATTATTTCTATTAATTTATGAAGGTAGAGAAAATAGAACTGTCACTAATTTTCATTTCCACTTATGAACAAGAAAGAGCAAGAATGTGAAGGTGTAAGTTAGTGATACCCAAGAGAGAATTGTCATCTGGCAAGAGGTGATAAATTTTGATTAAACACAAAATTTCAGACAAATCATGAGGCTTCTACTTGTGTATACAGAAAGACATTTAGTTTTACTTGAAGGCAGTAGGCACAGTTTTGCTGAAGGCTGAGAGGACGTTTCTGTGATCTTACCTAATGTTGTTCATTCTTTTAAAATGCTGCTTGAGGAGCTGGAAACCCTCATGAGCATCCGTTGTCCTCTGTGGTTTCCAAATGACATTTTTGACAACTGAGTAAGCACGGGAACCACAATGATGAGCTCTGTGAGTGATGTTTTTTTTTTGAATCCAAAATTAGAGACATTGATGTGTTGGGCACATTCCAAACATTAAAGGTAATTGTAATCCTCTAAAAAACAGGGTGTAAATATGGCTATGCTCATGACAAAGTTCTTGTGGTGGTGTTTATCTATGTGCTTTATGCATGCATCTCTTTGGAGCATAGCCTAGATTTCTGAAGGTAATTCTCTAGTAAAGCCCCAGTATCAATGCTACATGACTCTACTATTAAACATAAAAATGAAGAAAGAGCAGCCACTGTGGGTTTGGGAAAGGAATTGACATATAGTCATTCAGAAATGAGGTGTTTTAGGAGAAAAAGCCTGGAGACCATGATTTAGCCTTGAGTAGGAGAACATTGATTAGAAGGGTACAATATCATTAAAACAACATAACCTGGGCTGTAAAGGGAAGGAGAAACTTCCTCTTAAAACTGAAAGGAGTTTCATTTAGACATTGTTTAGTCAGGTACACACTTTCATCACCAGTGCACTAGAGGGACAGTCTAGGGAGGTGAATTTCTGTGAGTTCTTTCAAGCCTCATTCACATAGTGAGCATGAGGCCCTTAGTCATAGTGAGAAGAAGAAAGAGAAAGCCATCATGAGAGGAATGGTTTGGAGATGATAGAGGAGCCTTCAGAGTAACCCTCAAAACAAAGGGTAATATCTTGCTTTTATAAGTTTTGGGGGCTAGCAGGAAGTTTTACACCATGCAGTTTAGTCTGGGATAGCATATTTGACAAACAGCATAGTGGAACCAGATACCAGTTAGAAACATAAATTAGGACCAATAAAACCATAACCAGAAGCGCTTCTTAGCTTTGTACCAGGAAGAGAGCTGCAGTGTGCATTCATTCTTATTTCTTCAGACAGTGGGATCTGGTTTCTTTTTAAAGGGATAGGCCACGATCTAACATCGACTTTTCAAGCAAATTCAAAGTGATGATAGGAGAGAATGCTCATTGTGAAAGCCAAGTCGTTACCTGAGGTCCATCAAGTCTTACTTAAGTGGTATAGGAAAGTTAGAGCTTGTTAAAATTTATGGCAGGTAATTTTGTCTTTCCACCTGTGTAGAAGCTGATGAGCCAGGATAGCCAATAAAGTGTGAATGACTAATATAGAAAGAGGTTGGCTGCATGCCTCTGGGGACAGAACAGAAGACACAGAGAAGGAAGTATCAACTGGAAAGAAACCATTCGCTTTGATCTAGAACCTGAGTTCAAATCCTGGATCTATTCTCATCCATCAGTGTGCCAATGAAAACATTAACTTTCCTCAGCCCAGAGCTGGGTGGTTTAAATAAGATAATATGTTTGAAATCCTCAATCATTACATGAAGTTCATGGTTGTAATCAGTATTTGAAACTCCCTTCCACTTACTTTTGGGTAAGTGATGACAAAATGTCTCATTTTTAATTATAATATTGTTAAACTTATGGTAGTTATTAGAAGAATGAGTACATATGGACAACCATTTTATCTGAAGCTATGGATACAATAATGGATGAAATATCATGGGCCCATTATATTGACGCCACGATGAGACACAATGATGAATTAACTATAGGAATAGGATGTGATAAATACTCTGAAGAAATAAAGATTCATAAACAAAGAGGGTGATGTGGCCTTTTCAGGGCTAATTGGAGAAAGCTTCCCATAGAAGTAGCTTTTAAACAGATCTGAAGGAAGACATAGATGTGGAAAGGGTTAGACAGAGGCAATCCAAACAGGTGGAGCTATCAACATTTAAATGAAAATTTACTTATAAATACACTTTTCCTGTGCATTGATCTGGTGTCATATCTGCAGGGATGATGCCATCATGGCTGTTTTCTAGGGTGAGTCTGCATAGGATGTTCTCAGACTCTCCCTCACATAGCTTGATAATAACAAGCTGTTGATCTTATTCTCCTCTTGAAGTAAATTTGTTTTTCATAGAAGTTGACTTTCTGCAGGTAAAAAGTTGGTGGGTTTCAGTTACATGTTACATGCTACTGTGCATGTTTAAAAATTGGTTTATTGCTTCCTTATTTTGTGTTTTCAGAGCTCTTTGTGTATTTTGAGAGTCCTTTCTTTATCAGATGTGTCTTTCACAGGTATTTTCTCCTAGTTGGATGCTCATCTTCACATTGTGCTGGCATCATCTTTCATAGAGCTCAAATTTTGAGTTTCAATAAAATCTAGATGATGAGATTTTTTTTTATTGGCTGTGCCCTTAGTGATATTTCTAAGATGGCATCATCCATAATCACCTGGATTTCTCCTCTGCTATCTTTTAGGATTTATATAAACATTTCTATTTAGGTTTTTTACCTACTTTGAATTAATCTTATGAATGGATGTGAGCACTGTGTCAAGATTCTTTTTATATGTAGGTGCACAGTTGTTCCAAAATCAGGGGTTGAAAAGCCCATCATGTTGTCTTTGCTCCTTTGTCAAGGATAAATTGGCAGTTCACATGGGAATAGTTGACATATTTCTAGACTGGGGTTCCAGTCAGCTGCTCTCCATTCTCTGCCCACCTGCACATTGTCTTAATTTCTGTAACTGTGGAGTGATACCTGGAGTTGCACAGTCCCTGTCCTCTGCTCTTCTTCTTCAGCTCTGTGTTAGTTGTTCTCAGTATTTTTCCTCACCACATGAACTTTGGAATCATTATGTTGATATCCATGAATACCTTGGAATTTGAGGAGATTTTGTGAAAGCTGTCTATCAGATCAGGAATAAATAACATATTAACAGTAATTGACTCCTCCTAACCATGAACATAGGCTAGTTTCCCATTTATTTGTTTCTTAATTTGTTTTTTATTTTTTGTCAGAAATTTTATTTTTCTCACATAAATGTTGTACATATTTTAGTATGTGTATATATATGTATGTATGTATATATATATATATATATATATATATATATAATTTTAGAGGCTGCTAGTACAAATGGTAGTACATTTTTAATTTTGTATTTCATTTGTTTATGGCTGATATATGGGGAAATAGTTGTTTTTTGACTATTAACTCTCTTACTTCCTTGATATATACATATATTAGTCTCAAGAGAATATTGTTAACCTCAGATTTCCTCCTGTTGCTAAGCATCTTTTCTGTAAACAAAAGGTTACTTCTTTTTTGATGTGTCTGTTTTCATGTTCAAACCACCATGCTCAGTTTTTGTTGTTTTGTTACTGTTTTTGTTTGTGGTTTTTAATTTTGACAACCAGAAATAAAAGATTTTTCCACTCATGAAAAAGGCATTCTTCTAAATCTTCAATTGAGAAACTTGTTTTTCTGTTTCCTAAATCAAACCATCAATATCTCTCTATGAAACAGTTACAGAAATAAAATAAGCATTATGACATGGCATAGAAGAGACTGGTGAATATCACTGCCGTAGCTCCTTTGCCTAGATACACAATTAACTAGATAACTAAGGAGCTTTTGTTCTGTATGATAAATGGCTTTTGTACTTGAACTCTTTATTAGTTTCAGAGCAAGTTTAAAGTGCTAATGTTAAGTCAGGAAGATACATTAAGTGCCTTCTATGTTTTGCTCTTAATTTTTTAACAAGTTAGTATGAGTGTTTTACTTCTAGTATTTTTGGAATGATTTTATATTCTTTTTTAATGGGCTAGAAATAGTGTGGATTTATGTAGAAGGAAGAAGATTTACAGTTGCACTGTGAAATACTCTGGCAGCATTTTAGCCAGTCAGGTTGACTAATTTTTTTTAAGCCATTAATTTTAGGGTATTTGAAAGTAGCTATAAGAATTTGGAATGACAGTTTCTAATGATAATAAGGCATCTCCAACAGAACATGGTTCATTTTAATCTAATACTCAGGGAGCAGAGCTTTACAGAGCCCATGTTCATTTTGTTAATGGTTGCTATGCAGTCCGTTTTCTCACATACTACTTATGGAGTGTACTCTGTGGGCTCATTTTGACGAAATATGAATGAGGTGGCTGCCCTGAGAGATCCTCATTTAGTAAAGTGAGACATCTGGTGTGTCAAAGTGTAACCGAGTTTCCTATTACAGAATTGGATATTCAGCTCAGTAATAAACCGGGAACTCTGATTCAGTACTGTTTTATGGAACTGCACTTTGCGTATCACATGGGCCTAAAGTACAGTGTCAGTGTTCCAGCTCTGAGGGGAAAGGCTTCCCTAAAGCAAATGTTCCAACTCTGAGAGGAAAGTTATCCCAGCAGTCAGGAGCCAAGGAATACCACAAAGTCACAACACACAACAAACCTTACACAAGAGACTTATTGGGAAAGACACAAGAAGGCGGCTGCTTCTGCTTGGGCAAAAATAGCAAAGAACTAAGCAGGAGGCAGGGTGTCTACAGGGTTTCTTGTGGGGCAGAGCTTTCTAGGGTGACCTGGGATTGGTGGAATTTGTGGCCTGATCTTGGGCTTTTTTTTTTTTTCCTGTAGGGCAAAGCTTGGCTGCCTGCATCTCCAGGGGCTGGAAATGGACCTTATGGCCATTAAGTGTAGCTTGGCAAGGGGTGGGTGTACTGGCTATTCACCTGTCTTGAGGAGCTCACGTACAGGAGTACTCTTAATGCCTTACTTCGTAGTAAATTTCAGGATATTTTCCTTTTTTTGGTAAAAGTTTAACATATTATTAGTATAATCCAAATGTACTGTCTAGCATAGCCTTGACTTCAGGAAGTAACATGGCATTTAATGTCACTTCAGATGTCCCTCTCACATACCAAGTGGAAGGAAGCCGGCAGGCGCTGAGAGTGTACTTCTCCATCGATAGGCACCACTTTGAGCAGCTGCCCCGCCGGCTGAAGAGCGGAGGAGGGTTTAAAATTCACCCTGTTCTGTTTTCACAAGGTGAGATGTTTTTCCTTTCAGGCTTTCTGTATGTAAACTGTCTGATCTTTATTAATGTTTTGAGTACATTTCAGGTTAACAGTGGATTTTTTTTTTTTTCACTAATTTGAAAAGTCCTTCATAGTTTTGAGGTAATAGAATTATTTCTGGGAATGTTTTGTTAAGAGTGTTTGCTTTAAATATATTCATCAAATAGAATTGGAGCATTTTATAAGATAGAGAAGTGGAGTAATTCAAAGAAATCAAGGTAAATTAAACTAAATGAATTAGTTAAATAAAGTATGGCAGAACAATCAAATAGCTTGCCTACTATATGGCATAAAAATGTTGAGTGGTAGTATATTTGTACTGGGTGTGATGGTGCATGCCTAGAGTCCCAGCATTCAGGAGGCTGAAGCAGAAAGGATGCTATCTGAGACCGTTTTGGGCAATGTAATGAAACTCTGTGTGAAAACAAATTAAACATACATATGTTTTTACCTTGACTTCTTTTGTGTATATATTCTCAAATGTGCATGCATACTAAATGTTTTCTGTGTCACTGGCTGAGGAAATTCATGCCTTCTATCATTGCACATGTCAGCTTTTGTGAGGAAATGTGTATTCTTGATCATTTTATTCCCTGTAATTAATCAGTGAATGACATCTGCAGTAGAATAAATTCAAAATAATGTAAGAATGAAGATTCTTGCTCTGAATTCAAAGAGAAACCCCAGATGCTTAGAAAAGACCAGACATTCATATTGTTGTGTGGTCTATGTTCCTTTTGGAGTAACCTTCTACCTCCTAAAATGAGCATGCTAGTGTCCCAGGGTTTATGTCAATTTCTGAGTGGTACCCTACAGAATTCAAATTTTCCCCCTTTGGGTTTTCAAGGCCTACTTGTGGATTTTAATTGTCTGATAAAAATGAGCAGAGTAGCAAAAGAATCAACCAACGTCACTAAGGAATGAATGATCAGGCACATGAAAGCCAGATTTGTCACAGTGGAAATTTTGTGTTAGGCCACATATATATTAAACTGAAAGTCTAGTTTTTTAAATATAGTTGGTTCTCCTTCGGGTTTTCAGACTGATTCCCTTCAAAGGGGGATTTCTGTGATTATTTTTAAGGAACTATTAGGCAACATTTTCATTTCTCTTCAGAAGTATGTGATAGTTAAGGTCAACATTTGCAATAGTCTGTAAGAAAGAAAAGAAAAAATGACCAAAGGTAGATCTTTGACAATATATGATATTAACTTGAAATATGTTAGAAATCTCTGTAGTCAGACTTTCTTGTCAGACTTTCTTTGGGACTGCCACCAGCTCCCCAGTAATGACACGGAGGCTTATTATTAATTACAAAAGCTTGGCCTTTGGCTTGTTTCCAACTACCTCTTATAACTTAACCTGTTTCTGTTAATCTGTGTTCTGCCATATGGCTTTTTACATCTCCTTCATTCTGTACGTGTGACTTCCTTAGTGTCTTGCTGGCATCTCCTATGTACCTAGATTCATCCTGAGTTCCTCTCTCTGCCCGGATGTCCCACCTAACCTCTCCTACCTAGCTATTAGCTATCTAGATCTTATTAAACAAGCCAGAAGGTGCTTTTGACACAGTGTGATCAAATATCCCACAACATTTCCCACTTTTTATCTAAATAAAAAGAAAATGTTTTAACTCTAACACAGTAAAACTATATACAGTAAGAAAAATTATCATTGTGATTACATTCACAATGTCCAGTCAATTTGTGTTTGTCAAATTCAGAGAAACTACACTATTATCTATTCTATCTTGGTGAATCCAAAGTTTTATACCTAAACTACTTTCTATCATAACTTGCATTATCAACCTAAAAATATCTTTTTAGACCTTAAAATATTTTCTTAGATAACTTAAGCATTTATGTCTGTCAACTGTATTACATCTCTTTTGTGAGTTTCTTTTCTGAATTTGGTAACAAGGAAAACTATAACTACAACTATCTAGTCTTCAACCTTATCAGAGACATGAGAAGGATATAATATTACCTGAATAAACAGGAAGTGCATAGCAAACAACTTCCAAAACTATAGAAACAACAGAGACATCTGACTCCTAAGGTTCCTCTACAATGCTGGAGCATCTATCTCCTGCTTTTGGGATGACAGCATCTTTAGGGGACCCTGAAACTTTTGAGATAATGGTCAAGTTCTGGGAGAGTTTGTTGTTGTGCAGTCTCTGTATAATGGGAAAGTGCAGGACTTAGCTGAAGTCCTGGCTAGAATAGTCTGTGAGGCTGGATCATCTTGGCTAGCTGCTTTGAAGTTGTTCTGGATGAAGATTTTTGAGGAAACTGCAGCAGAGGCATTCTGAGAGGCTAGATCACCTGGGCTACTTATGTCTTCATTTGTGTCTGGTCCTGTTTTTTTTTTGTTGTTGTTGTTGTTTTTGTTTGTTTGGTTTTTTTTGTTTGTTTTTAAACACACAAACTTTTAAAGGTAGAGTATATATCTGCATGAACATAAGTATGGAATGTCCAGTGTGCACAAATGAGCTAAAGGTGATTCTCTGTTCTTTGTTTGAGTAGTTAAAGGGCATCTGTCAACTTTATATATCCATTTGGACTGTATAACCAAGCTGTAATAGGGCCTGTGTAGCCAATGCTGTAATAGGGCCTGTGTAGCCAATAAGATTTTTCATCTCTCCTCCAGGCTCAGAGCTGTTCCCATGTAGAGGGATCAGCTTATATGTCACCTGTCTTGTAGTTTTTATTGATTTCTTCCTTCATGCCTCCAGCCAAGATTTTCAGGAAGTCTCCCCAGTTAATGTGATCTTCATTAATTTTGAAGGAGTCCATAGCTTTTTGTTTCCAATGGAAACAATGGCACAACCTCTCCTCAAGTACAACACATTCCCTGACTTCCACTCTGAAGTTATGACATCCTTAAAATGTATAAGTTGGTTTAATTTAGCAGTAATTTCTATAATTTAGTGTCTTTCCATAACATTTGCCTTTGCTCATCGGCATTTAAAAAATTCAGAGTCAACAAAGTACCATACAGGATCCAGATATCCTGTGTATTTCCCCTCATTACATGGCTTATTCTTTTTATATTACTTGACTTTTTAAAGACTTTATTATTTTTAACTATTTATTTATTTATTTAATTTATTTATTTTATAATTTAATTTTACATATCAGCCATGGATTCCCCTGTCCTCCCCACTCCCGCACTCCCCCCTTCCCTCCAGTCCCCCCCTCCCATTCCCATCTCCTCCAGGGCAAAGACTCCCCTGGGGATTCAGCTCAACCTGGTAGATTCAGTCTAGGCAGGTTCCAAGCAGCCAGCTCATGCACTAAGGACAGGTCCAGGTCCCACTGCCTGGATGCCTCCCAAACAGTTCATCCTGAGTGAGGTAACCCAGACTCAGAAAGACAAACATGGTATGTACTCACTCATAGGAGGATACTAGATATAAAACAAAGATGACTAGACTGCTACATATATCCAGGGAGGCTACCTAGAAAACAGGACACTAAGAAAGACACAGGGATCACCCAATGACAGAGAAATGGATGAGATCTACATGAACAACCTGGACAACAGTGGGAGTAATGAAGGGCAAGGTTTGAGGGAAAGAAAGCTTAGGGGAGCAGGAGATCCCAGCTGGATCAAGAACAGAGAGGGAGGACAAGGAATAACAGACCATGATAAATGAAGACCACATGAGAACAGGAAGAAGCAAAGTGCTAGAGAGGTCCCCAGAAATCTACAAAGATACCTAAACTATTTTTTTTTTATGACTGTACCCATTTTTTCTTTTCTAGCATCTAAGCACATTTAAAGCATACTGTACCTGACCTGTTTAGAGTGTTTTTCGACCTGGACCTCTCTTTTGTTTTTGTTTTTGTTTCTTGTATATCTGCAGCATTTCTCTGACTGCATGAGCCAAACCTTAAACTGCTAGGCTACCACTGCATGGCTCTGCTTGGTGTTCATGGCTGGCTCCCTCCTTGAGTCCATGAGAGTGGATCCTCATGCCTGTTGGCCTGAGCCTGGAGACCAGTCTGTCAGCCCCATGTCTGGGAAGTTTCCGGGCCTCTGCAGTCTCCTGCTGGTAGCATGCTAGTCCAGTGCTCAGCTGTAGCATAGAGCTGCAAGCCCTGGGACTGTGATTACTGGGAAGCTGTCCCACTCTGTGTTCAGAACTTTTTTCAGCTTTCTCAGGTCCTATGTGTGTTTATGTGCTACACTTTGGGGCACCAAATGTAGTTGGACTCTTGTCAGACTTTCTTCGGGACCACCAGCTCCCCAGTAATGACACAGAAACTTACTATTAATTGTGCAAGCTTAGGTTTATTCCCAACTAGCTCTTTTACTAGTTTCTATAATGCTACATTATGCCACGTGGCTCTTTTACTGCTTCTTCATTCTGTATGTCTGACTTCCTAAGTGTCTCCTTGGCATCTCCCACATGCCAGCTTCATCTTGAGTTCCTCTCTATGCCCAGAAGTCCTAGCTAATCTCTGTCTTCCCAGAAGTCCCACCTAACCTCTCCTGCCTAGCTATTGGCCAGTCAGCACGTTATTAAATGAATCAGAGGGCACCTTTCACAAAATGTGATCAAATATCCCACAACAAATCTCCACAGAGTTGGAAGAGACAGAGAATGCTGGACCAGTCAGTTCATTTTTACAGCTTTATTTGGGCTTATAGCTCTTAAGGACTCTGTATCTTTTCTTTCTTTATTTCTTTAATTGTGTGTGTGTGAGAGAGACAGACAGACAGACATACACACAAAGAGACAGAGACAGAGAGGCACACATGTACACAGAGAAAAGACAGAGACAGGTCACACAAGTATCAGACGTAAGTTGTCAGGCTGGCACCACTGAGTTGCAAGTGCCTTTACCCAGAGAGCCATATTGCCAACCTTATTTCTGTCTTTCTAGAATTTTTGTCTTTGAAACCATTATTGATATGACAGATGGCAGTAAATATTCCTTTTAAAAAATGTTTCACTCGTGACACATCCACCTTCAATAACTGAGTAATCACAGCCCATTGCAGATATGTGTAAGGAAAAGATTATTTTGTAAGTAACCTTTCTTTTACAAATTTTGCAAAGGCAAATTGAAAAATAAATCTATTGCTTTAAAAATAATTTAAGAAGCCTTCAGTAAACATTTGGCTTTCATTCCTCATAGCAATAATGTAAGAGAAGCAGACCTTGCTGGGTGGTGGCACATGCCAGGCCAGCCTGTTCTACAGAGCCAGTTCCAGGGCAGCTAGGGCTACACAGAGAATCCCTGTCTGAAAAAAACCAAAATGGGCAGGGTCTGTGTTCAAGAACACAGAATGGAAGAGAAGACTAGAAACAACTGATTTCATTAAAAAGCTGACCATGATAAAATTATTCCTTTAAGGGGTGGCAAAACACCTCTGTGGTCATGACGCTCCCATGTGCTATCATTGTGTCTCTCTGTTCTGACAGAAGCCTGGGAGATCCAGACTCACTGGATCAGATAGTTACCCAGTTTTGTGATCAAAAGCGATGCTAAATGAAAGAAATCATTCTTTCCTGGGATAAATATTATTTGAAGGGTCTATAGTTCTTCAAACTACTTAAAAAAAAATAGAAAAAAATATCTGTGAATGTGAAAATCTCCGGGGGGAGTTCTCAGTGTCAGCCCCCAGCCTGGCCTATGATAGCAGAAGCAAGGATATTGCTCACTTCCTCTCAAGGGCCAGACGTGAGCAAGGTCAAAGGTGAATGTTTATTGCAGGAAGCCACAGCTTCAGGACAGTAACTACGCAAAAAAAAATGGTACTGATTGCCCAGACAAGACAGGCAGAGATAGCCTGGCAGGAAAGTTGTCATACAAAACAGATCACTTTAAGATAATCTGCCTCCTTCTTATGCATGCTTGATTATAGGTTACACAGTTTAGTGTGGATGGGTTCCTGGACCCATAATGTGAGAAAAGTCAAGCAGCTCTTGAGTTGAGTAGTACACAGAGAATCAATACTCAGGTTCCCCTTCCGCCACTTAATTTCATGTCTTTGTCAATGGTAGTCAATTCAGGCTGCACAGGGTCACCTTGGAAGGATTTTTAGGAAGTGCCCACACCCAGCCCCAAACCACAGCCATTAATACAGCATCACTGAGAGGTGGTACACAAATGCCAAGATAGTTTTGCAGTTTTCTATGTATTTCTGAGCCCACTGGGATAGGAAACTACTGATCTTCTTGGGCTCTGAAGCATTGCAGTTCTCCAGTTAATTTCTAGTTATACAAATTCATTTCACATATGTGTAGATGTCTGGAGTCTATGTAGCTGGAGCAAACAAAGCAGGTTAAGGATACCATAAAAAGTTTTACTTGATAACGATGTGTTAAGACACAGGCTGCCCTTACAAGGAGGCATCACTTTGGCTCAGACTTTTCTTCACCAAAAGCTGATGGTGTTCTGAAGGGTTCAGGGTTCAGGGTTCAGGGATGTCTTCGTCAGGATTCTGCAGCTAGGAAATGAACTGATTATTTCTAACAGGTATCTGTGTGACCGTTCCTGGAGCATCTTCTGTAGCCTGTACCTTGTGAGCCTCAGATCATGTCTTTTTCTATGAGCTACAAGAGGCTCCTATGGAACCCTGGTCACCTTCCCTTCCTTCTCAGAGATAGCATTTAAAAGAACCTGGTTACTGGGACAAGTTGCAACCCTTACTCCTATAGCTCATCTTAAAGCTTCAACAGATTCTTCCTTCTTATATGGACACCAGTCAGCAGTCTGGGACCTGCTCTGAATGTAGACAAGTTTCTCTCTGAGCTTGGACCCTCTGCTGCTCTCTGCCGATGATCTGTGGCAAAGCCAGACTTTCATGCCTCGGGGACTTGACTCCGAACTTGTACTCCTTTCAAACCAGGACTGCTGTCCACATCTACTTACCATAACATTCAGGTGAGGAAGCCCCAAGGGCACCTCAGCATGTCATCTGGCTTCTTCTTCCCATAAAGTCAAGCTAGCTCAGTCTTTTTTCTGAAGGCTGATGCCAGGAACTATAGCTTACATTTCAACAGGACCTCTGATTTGTCTCCAAGGGAAAGCATCTCTTTGGGAATCTTTAAACCCACAAAACATAGATAAGAAGCATAAGGGAGTCTCAGACTGAGCCAGTGGAGTTATGAACCAGTTTCTTGAAGCTGCCATGGCAAACTGTATCATCTGAGATCCGTTCTGTCAGCGTTCCACAAGGCTGCAGTCTGAAATTAGGTGTCCACAGAACAGCTTCCGCCCAAGGTTCTAGGGAATGATCTTTCCCGATTTCCAGCAGCTCGAGGCTACCAGCTGACCTTGAAGCTCTGCCTCTCTTTGCTGACCCCTTCCTTTTCTTGTCTTCTCTGTGTCTATAAATAGTTTTCTCCTCTAACAATGATACATGTCACTGGATTTGGGATTCCTGTAATCCAGTATGAATGTATTTTTTAAATTGTGACATTGGTAATGTTTCACAATAAAGTTGTATTTTCACTTTGTGGGTACTATAGTTTAGGACTTTCTCATGTATTTTGAAAGTTACAGTTCACCTCTCACCAGATGGCATGTCCTTTCTGTTGACATCCAGGGCTCCCAAACCTGTGTTCTAGCATGAGCTGATGTGGCATCACATAAAGCTCTGTGAGTTGAAATATGTGGCATCCCTTCCTGGAAGGCATTGTTGAGCATCTGTTGGCTGGTCTTGGGGTGCTGATCATCTTTAAATTGAACCGTGCAGTGCTGGTCTCTCCCTAAGTGCTCTTTTGGGGAGTTCCGGCTGCTTGTCTCCTACAGTGAGTGCACTTCCACAAAATCTGCTACCCTTAACTTTGGACCTGTCTTTAAAAAATGTCTTCCTGTGTGCATGGAATAATTTAATTTGCCTAGCGTCTTAAGTGCTGTTATCGCTTTTTAAAGGAGAATTTTGCTGCAAACATTAACATTTTCTGTTACTTCTCTTTATCTTTCCTCCCAAACTTTTCTTAAAGTATCGTTGGAAGATGAATATTAGTTTTCCCATTGGACTTTATACAATATTTATAATTAAAACAATAAATAATAATAAATAAATAGCCTATTTTTAAAAATTAACCAACAATTGACAGGAATGATATCCAATTCTTTAATTTGTTTGTGAGTGTAGAACTCCCTTCACAAATATCCTAACAGGAGCTTGGCAACAAGTTCTGATTGGCAACAAGTTCTGATTGGCTATCACCATTTCTGTGTGTTTGCAGTATCTTATTTAACCAATAGTGACATCAGTAGAGTTTTTGTTGCCCAATGGTTATAAAAGTCAGTCTGCTCTACTCTTGTTCATCATATGTGTTCATGGTGCATGGTGCGTGCTGGGTTTCATCAAGTTAGTTGCATGTGTCTGGTATTTTGATCATAGCTACCCTCGGAGTCTTCCTCTTTCTTCCCCTCCCTTTCCCTTCCAACAATCCACTTCCTGTCCCCACTTTCTCTTCTGCTTTTTTTTTTATGTATCTATAAAAAAACCAAGCAAGCCAAACCCCAGGATCCATAAATGAGGGAAAATATGTGACGCTTGTTTTCCCGAGTCTGGCTTATTTTGTTTACTATGATCATCCCAGTTACATCCATTTTCCAGCAAAAGAGGTGATATTCCTTCTTATTGGTAAATAAAACTCCACATTTTTTCTATCCATGCACCTGTTTATGAACTCTGGGCTGTTTCTGTAACTTTGTTGTAGTGAATATTGCTATAGTAAATATAGATGTACAGATATGTTGAATATAGTCTGTCAAGAATATACCCAAAAGTCATATTGATGGATCTTATGTTTCTTCTCAATTGATCAGTTTCTTGGAAAGCCATGAGTTTTTTTAAATATGTCGAAATGTGGCTGTGAGTCTTAATTTAACATTTAATTTTCCTTAAAGTTAATTAGATGTCCCCACCCCCTTCTTTTGCAAGCTATTTAAGTTTAATGGGATGTTTTATTTCCTCTAATTCAAAAGTGCTAGCAATAAAACAAGCTAACTCAAGCCATGTTTTAAATACTGCTTTTAATTAAATGCTTTTAAATATGTTCTCATGTTTTCAATCAAGTATGTCAATGTAACCTTTACAATCTATATTATATGCATAAGAAGTAAGGAAACTGGATGAGGAAATGCTAGAGAGAACAAAGTTTGAAGTTTGAAGTCACCATGGTTATTATATATTTAATACGTTTTCCTTGAGAATAGAAATTTAGTTCTTAGAACACCATTGTGTTTTGTGTTAATTTAAATAACAATAAATAAAACATACCATTTAACTGAAATAAGAAATACTGTTCTCCTCCTCTTGGCCATACAAATTTAATTTGTAAATACAGAACTCATTTTTTTTTTGTTTTTGTTTTTCATTCTCTACAACATTATTATGTGCCATAAAAGTCTTGCTAAATCTTCTGGCAACTTAGACATTACTCCTGTTTCTGGAAAAAAATTAAGTTATTATGAATTTTCATAGTCATATAGATTTTTTATTGTCAAAAGGCATAATGAAAATGGCAATTAATAAGAACAGAAGAGTGCTCATTAAAATTATAGTCAGTTATGTTTACATAATTTTCCTTATTGGACTGGACTCCAAGGACAGCACTAGGTTCTTCGGAAGGTACATCTCAGCTATACACAAAGTTCTACTAAAGCCCCTCCCCATTGCCCTCGTCTTTCTGGTCTGAAGCCACAAACTAGTGTCCTTGCATGAACCCTTGCTCAGTTCCCAGACTGCCTGCTTAGGTAAGCACACTCAAGCACAATCCACAGCCCAGGGACATTGAATTATTAACTCCTGTGGACTATCTGGCATATTGCCTAGAACATAAAACTCTTTCAATACAAGTTATGTATTTATATATTTTTTATTTTATATTATACATGTCACAGGCTCTCTCATACTATCATTTAATGAAATGATCTCCCCACCACCATCATTAGTAGCTATTCATTTTCTGTGAGCTCGATGAGGAACTTGAATGTCTCAGGTATTAATTATTCTGCCCATTGATGGTGGCACATCTCCTTGAGAGCAGATACTGAGATTTCCCCATTAGCTTCCCAAGTATGAAAAGTAATTAGCATTGAAGTATGTCTGTTGGTAGACTGATGCCTCCTGAAATATCACTTTGGTAACAGAAAAACAATTCCTACCCTTTAGCAGGAGTGAACCCTGTCTGTATTTGAAGAAGGCTTCCATTTCCTCCTGTCTATATCAAGGGCCTGGAGATTACTGAGTCTTTTACAACTTTTCTAATTATGTTGAAACTACAAAGTAAAAACATGCCAAACTTGAAAAGAAGGCACAAAGCCAGCTTCCTGTGCGGGGGTTCATGTTGTAGGCATCCTCTGAAACCTTCTACATCATTGCATGACAATTATGATTTTTATTGAAATAATTCAAATTCAGTAATATACTTTAGAAGTGCCATTATGATATGTACTAGATCCAAGATGTTTAAAATTTACCATTTTAATTAGTATTTAATTACTGTTTAAAAATTACCACTTAATTAAAACTACCAGTTCTAATTAATGATCACCTTGCTAGTTTTGAAAAAAATCTGAAAATAATAACTTTCTGTTAATTAATGGCACCTCATTATTTAGTTTACAAATACTGTATTTATCAGCTTTGGAAGAAAATGCGGTTTCTTTAAAGTCAAATTTGAAACATTCCCTTGAAAATCAGAGTTTGTGGCTGGTGATCCACTTCAAGGGAAAAGGATTTACATTGCCAAAGTGTATCCATAACTGATCTGGCTGCTGCCTGCATATGAAATTTGGATTTCTGGGTTCTGTTGTGTGATTCGTGTATTCTAAAAACAAACAAACAAACAAACCTTAATAAAATGTTATTTAAAAAAAAAAAACTATGTTAAGCAAAATATCTTTTAAGGTGAGTGAGATGTTAGGTGTGTCTTTTATCCTGACCTAAAATAACTCACCATTTGAGTAAAAGCACTGCCCTAAGATTTCAGAACCATTTGGGCCAGAGTCATAGCTCCACACTGCTATCATCAGCAGCCTGAGGACTTTGCTTCAGAGGCATCGACTTAAGTAAAGGTGGGGTTCTTTTCTGAGCCACAGAAAAGAAATTGAGAATGAGTCAGAATGAATCAGAATTAGAATTTATTAAGAAGCAATCTTTTTGTAGATTTAAGCATTTAAGGAAAAGATAGTACACACTTGCTTTTCTCAGGAATGAGCTGTGCCTAATTGTTTTAGCAATAGCTGTGTGTAGGATCTGTTTGGCTCCATCAGTGCTTCTCGGAGTCACTAAGGAAAACTTCTCTGTTTTCAGTGAATGACAGCATAGGTTGTTTCTGCAGAGCTTTGGGTATGGTTACAATCTGATAAGGTAAAACCATGGATCCCAGTGGTCACAGAAGGGAGATTCTCAGAATACTGCAGGTTTGAGGTTGGAAAAGGAGAAAAATATATGACCATACATAGTGATACATTCTTAGGCCTTAAGTATAGTTCATTGCTGTTTTAACGTTTTTGTTTTTGTTTTTAAGAAATATTTATTTATTTATGTACATAGTATTCCATCTGCATGTATGCCTACAGGTCAGAAGAGGGCACCAGATCTCATTATAGATGATTGTGAGCCACCATGTGGTTGCTGAGAACTGAACTCAGGACTTCTGGAAGAACAGCCAGTGCTCTTAACCTCTGAGCCATCTCCCCAGCCCAGATATACTTTATCATTTTTTAAAAATTTATTTATTTTTATTTTATGTGCATTGATGTTTTTCCATGGGTGTTGGATTCCTTAGAAGTGGAGTTACAGACAGTTGTGAGATGCCATGTGGGTGCTGGGAATTGAATGCTGGTCCTTTGGGAGAGCAGTCCCTGCTCTAAACTGCAGAGCCATGTTTCTAGCCCCTGTTTTCACATTCTTAATTCAATTTTCTCAATGTAAAATAAATATTATCTCTATGAAGGTAACCTTCACAAGAAGTTTGCTGAGGTTCTTACTTTGAGAGACTTCAACCAGACTCCTAGGTAAAGAGGCTTTTTTACTTTTCATGTTCTCCTAATTTTCCCTATCTTTCTATTGTGCCTCAGTTTTTTCCTGTGAGAAACTGATCCCCACGATTTGATGATGGCCGAAGATCCATTTTTTTTTTAGATCAGGGCAAAGACACTCTGTATTCAGGTACCAAAATGTCAACCTTCTTGGCCTAAGAGGGGGTAAAACAATGTCTAAGGAGCTATGGGACCAGAATGTAATCTTATCATTTGATGGAAATCTGTAAGAAACCATGTCATTATTCCTGCCATCAATGGCACAGATGACACTTCATGCAGCAGATTGTTATGTCTAATTAATAAGATTCACACTGAAAATAGCAAGACCTTTTTATCAAGAGATACATGCTAATGATGCTATCAAATCATTAAAGCATAAGTAGAGAGTGACATAGATTCTGAGTATGTAAATCTTGAGAGCTGAGGACACATGTTGTCCTGGTTCTCAGGTATATATTACAACACCCTAATAATAGTGCTAGTTTCCCTTGAAAATTTCTCAGAATAGCAAGGGAAGGGCTTCCTAGTTTCTGCGTTCCCTTAATTTTCAAGTTTAGAAGTAAGATCCCTTGGGCTATAAAAAAAAAAAAAAAATGACTGTTATATATTAAGAGTGTGACAAAACACAGAAAGATGATTCCAGGAAAAGGAGTCCAGAGTGGAGCAAACTCAATGAAAGGATGTAAGGTTATGGTCATTCAGAGTATCTTATACCAACGGGATCTGAAAGGAAAGCAATGAAACAAACAAAAATATAAAGTAATTTACACCTTTGGATAGGTTCATAACAGCATTTCAGAAGTTAAGACATTTTCTTTTCTTGGAGGAAGCCTTTAAGTCTTCTGAGGGTCATAGGTATAAAAGACCTTGTCTTCAAGATGCACTTGAGGCTGTAAAGGCCCAGAAGGTAGAGTTTTTATTATAGGGAATAAGGCTTTACCTTATTTATTTTATTTCTTTTTGATCCAAGTATGCTAAGTGTCCATTCATCCTGCATATGTGTCAGCAAACACTAGAATGTTTACAGAGAGACAGCTCAGTGAAATCTAGTTGGCGGTCTTTTTCTGGGGATTGCCCTCTCCTTTGTATGGTGTTAAGTAAAGTGGTGACCTGACTTCACCTTCTGCATTAATATAGAGCTAAAGAGAGCAAGACCCAATTATGATTTCTAGTTATAGATTTTAATCTTTTCCCTCAAAGGCATGAGTGACTAGAGAAGTTAATGCTTCTCTTCTCTGGTGACATGAGTCATGGCGTTTATTAATTTTCTACTGATTGTCTTTGGACAACAAAATTTTATGTCCACTTTGAGTCCACCAATGGCCATTTTCTATCTACATCTTTGATTAGCAGCCTATTTCTTCTCTCATCCCTACTTCTGTGTAAGATGTGCTTTCCCTGGGGAGAGTAGTAAAAGAGGTTGTCCCCAGAGTGCTGCATGTTTGGTACTTGTGTCTGTTAGTTTATTTCCTTGATGTCATGAGGAATTGTCCTTCTGATAACCCTTATTGTGTATCACTTCTACTTATGTGGTTACCAGATGGGTTAGAGAAGAAATAAAATTCAGGAGCATGTTTATTGAGAAAAAATTTCTGTTGAAAGTCCTCTTTCTTCTCATACAGAATGAAGAACTAGGAAACCATATTTAGTGTCAGTGTAAACATTAGCACATTTATTTCTTTCCCAGTTAGAAAGCTCTGGTTAAGTTGATAAGCTCAGCTCTGTGAGGCAGGCAAGCTTTTATAGCCTTTGTCATCTTCTGGACACCACTATTGCATTCCTGCCTATCAGTTCCCAAGTCTATATAGCTGCTTCCATCTATAAACAATTGCACATGGGTTTATTAAGGGTTCATCTTTTAAGTCAGATCCACCTGCATACACTTGTCATCCATGGGCTTCACACAAGAGTGGGCTAATTTGTGTGTTTCTGGAACTTGAACAAAGTTAGTAGGCTTACCATGTGGCAAACTTTAAAGATCAGTTTTCGTGATCCCAATAAAGTGCTTCATTTTTTATAATTAACCATTGGTATCTTTTGTTTCCAAAGAAGGTATGAATTTGGTGAGGGTTTAGGACCTCTCTCTAGTGTCCCAGAGTAAGTTAGGTTACCTCAACTCCTACTGTTGCTGTAGCTGTTAGAGCTTGTAAAAGTCCTGGCCTGTCACATGCTATAGAGTATAGCTGAATTACTAAATGGTCTTATTAAATTAAAAACAAAAAAACAAAAACAAAACATGGAGCCAGATATAGGGGTGAAAACCTGAGAGATCAGGGAAATAGGGAAAGCCACAGCTAACCTTACCTTGTCAATTCTGCAACTTCCAAATGCAACTTACTTCCTGTCTACCCACGCCTATATGTGCCTTGTTGTTCTGCCATCTGATTTGCTCTCTCTGTCCGGCTACATCACTTCCTCTTCCTGCCCAGCTCTGTCACTTCCTGTTTGTACAGACCTCCATGGTTAAATAGTGTTGGAATTTAAGGCATGTGCCACCACACCTGGCTCTGTTTCCAGTGTGGCCTTGAACTTCCAGACATCCAGACAGATGCCAAGTGATAGGATTAAAGGCTTGTGCTACTGTTGCCTGACTTTTTTGTTTACTTACAATGGCTGGCTTTTTCCTCTGATCTCCAGGCAAGCTTTATTTATTAAAGCACAATTAAAATATCACCACATTTCAGTACAAATAAAATATCACCACAATAGAGTCCATCTGCTCTGAAGAATGAGCTTCAAGTCTGAGTATGTTCCTCAGCTTCTCGACTCCCATCTATGCTTTCTTTTTCTGCTCTATGAAAGGCAAAGGCTTTCTTCTATATTCTGGATTCTCAAGGCTTGGGCTTGTAACAGTAACTTCTTCAGCTTTTGGAAACACTGTGGTTTACTCATCTATCAGAGGGTTCCAGAGATGAGCTTGAGTAGCCTCCTAAAGTGGTTGAGCTCTGAGGCCAGTGTGCAGGCAATGAGTTCCATAGGACCCAGCCATGCTGCAAAGGCTCCGAGCTGGCTCTGTGCTGTCTTTTAATTAAACCATCAGAGGCTCTTTCTTTTGGAAGTCAGAGTTCATTTGTCCCAGAGTTCAGATTAAACCTAAATTTCCACCTTTGTGGGGCGAGTTGAAACTTTTATTGAGGCACACAATATTCTACAACTCCTAGAAGTTACTTTTATTATATTCTTGTTATCTCTAAGTTTCGTCTTTTGTCAGTCTTTTGGTGACTTAGCTATGAATAGGCTCAAGTTTTCCACTTTCTTCACTTTTCTCTTTGCTTTGGAATAGTCTTTTCCTTCAGGGACAAACTTTCTTTTTTTCTTTTTTTTTTTAATCTAGAAGCAGGGTGTTTGCTCTTTAACTTTCATCACCAAAAATCTTTCATACTCATCCCTTCATTGAACCCTTGTACTATCTATAACTTTCTGCATCTTTTTTTTTCTTATTTGAATAACTTATTTTTTCAAACCAGGCACTTTAATTCTTTAGCTGCTGTATTTTCTAATAGGTCACACCAATCTCTGAATCTCCATGATACCAATGTACATGGGTACTGAACAGTTGCCATACTATCTATCCATTCAAAGATAGATACTCTTATCTAAGGTGTAATATGTCCAAGGGAACTGTCCTTTAATTCAAAGACAGTAAGCTAAGTCATTTTATTTGGAATTTTGGAGTTAAAAAGTATAGCTATTTGAGTCTGCTGAATGGAGAAGTATTGCTCTTTAAGTAATGGCCTTTAGGTCTTGAGCTAATCAGTACTTCCCATTGGCATTTAAACCTGGGAAGGTGGAGCATTATATACAGAACAACAAGGTACCAAAAGATCCTGCAGAGGGTTTCCCATCTCCTCATAACAAAAAGACAAGAACTTCAGGAAGAAATAAAAAGCTTGAGAGAAAATTACATCTCCCAGTCTTCATGTTCAAGGCACACTGGATCATTCAGTTTAGGGGTTCCCATCAATGGTGGTTATGATAAGCACTTTTGGAAAAGGCTGTAGTTTTCAAGGAAAGGAGAGGAGGGAGCCCCTGCTTTCAAAAAGAAAGAAGTAATTCCATCATACCTGCCATGTCAAGAGTTACTCCAGGCTTCTTGATGGATATCTATAGTTGCTTGAGAGGGTTTTCTCTGAGGATCCTTAAGAAGCTTCAGTTCTCCAGGACAACCAGTAATTAGGGGTAAAAACCATCTTCTCCTGCTCTGGGATGGGACACTCATTTCCAATGCCAGCCCTCTTTACCCTAGTCATTAAGACCCAGTCTTTTTTTCTAGTTTCCTGGGAATTCTTCAGTCCCCTTTAGCCTGGGATTTTCAGAAGGGCAGGATCTTTTCTGATTGGAAAACTCACCATCCCCCAGAGCTAAGGCTATCACTGTGGCCTCTTCCTGGGCCTCTTAGGCTGTCATTATTGTGTTCAGTTTTTCAGATCTCCAAAAGTCAAATTTAAAACCTGATGTAGGGGTATCTTGACTGGGGAGACTGGTTTCTGACTCTATTTTGCCATTTATTATTATTATTATTATTATTATTATTATTATTATTATTATTATTTCATTTTTAAAGCTTCCTTTAAGTGTTTGGAACAGATTGATGAAATAAGCACTTAAAAAATATCTGACTCTAAGAAAATTCTAAATACCTTTAATTATAGTAAATGCAATTATATAGATGTTATCTTCAAGATTTGCTTTTATCCATCTTCTTATGACTTAGCCCTTCCTATGAGACAGGCTTTTAAGCCTTCTGCGTTCATCTTTAGTTCTTCCTCTCTTTCCTTTGAATGGGCCCTTTCCTTTAGGGACAAACTTTTTTTTTTTTTTTTAATCTCAGAGCCTTTTCTGATGAATCTTCTTTACCAAAGTCTGTTTCATATTCTTCTCATTGCATTCTCATAATGTGTAGAACTTTCTGTATCCATTTTTTTTCTTACTTGATGCTCCTTTCTGCCTTATTTTCCTTTAAAACCTTAGAATCCAGAAACTGCATATAGAACAGAGGCCAAACATGTTAACAGCCCCAGAGACATTTTTACTTCCTTTTACAGACTCATTTAAATGAACCAATCTATGAGCAATGTAACTCCTATAATAGCAGCCACTCAGAAGGTGCCTTTTAAAGAAAGCAGTAGCCTCTGTTCTGGGTCCATAAGGCAAGAAAGGCGTGATAGAAGTCCCTGCATTTATCCCCTGCCCATCTTCCTCCCCCGACCCAGGTTGCCTGCTTGCCTCTGTCACATGTCAGTCATGTGAGAATGCCTGCCTAGTCATTTCCCCCTCCTGTCAAGCTGACAGCACACAGTTAAGTCATGGTCCCAAACCTTGAAACAACAGAGCATAGCAGGACCACCAGATGATGACAGTCATGTACCCTGGAATATAAGCACCCATCTCCTGAAGACCAACTTGCCTATTCAAGCAAGGAGGACTTCTTTGGACCATATTTCAGAACCAGAACTGAGACATTAATCAAACTTTAGACTGCCTAACCCAAGACTGCCCAACTAAATATTTTTATCTTTTGTTTCAGTCCTCCCCTTTAAGTCTAAAGCTCATGCCAGTAACCAAATATGTGTTTGAGATAAATGGATCTCTTTATTTGTCCCCTCCACTTTAGGCACACTGGTCAGATCTACCCCTCGTTCCTCCCTATCACTTGTATCTTTAATAGATGTACTAGGATTGGTGGCTAAGCATAACTTATTTGGAAACCAGAGCCAGCAATGTTACCTTAAAACTCCAGTTATACTGCAATAACGCACACTAATTTAACATTTTTCATTTATGTGAACATGCACTTATAAACCATTTTGCTGCCAAGAAAACAACATGTAAATGTATAAGGACATGTGAGTACTAAGTCCCAAAGAAACCCAAGACAAATGGCTGACTGCGGTACCTGTTAACATATCCAAGTGGATTTGCCACTCTCTCCTAGCATTGGAAACATTGGAAAGTGCTAGCTACAGTAATGACTTCTCTTGTCACGTCTCACTCCCTACCCTACCCTACACTTCTCCAGCCCCTGAGCTTCACTTCTTTCCCCCCAGATTTTCTTTCCCATGTAACTTAGCCATTTTTGCTATGTGCTCTAGTAGTGCTCCTGGCCCTGGGCTCCTAGTCTCCTTTCTTCATCCTCTTATTGTCTCGTGTTCTGTCTCTCTTTCCTTTGTCTCTCAACATTCCCCACTAACCCCATGGCCTGGTCTGTTCTGCTGGCCACGTTCAGTCTAGACTGTTGTAGATGCCTCTGGCTGTTCTCTCCCTCATATCTACAATAAATAACTTCTCAATCATGCCTGGGATGGTCATGTCCTCATTTTCACCCAGTAAGAGCAATGCATACAAATATGTAGCCATATATAACAATAAATGTAAAAATGAAATTATTTATAACTTTGGTTTAGATTCATCACATACCAAGAGTAGATTGGTATTCTAATTATTTCCTCCATAACACAAAACAATCCTTAACCTAAAATAGGTACTTCTCCAACAGCTCATAATAAAAACAAGATAGTAATTTGCATTTTAAAGGCAAAGAACCTCACCTAATTAACGATGAGCCTCAAGTGAACATGCAATAAGAACTAAAAGGTCCAAGAGAGAAGTTCATTCAGCAGTCTGAAGTAATTCTTCCCATTTTAGAGCTAAACAACACAAGCTGATGCCCTTGGAGTTGGGAATTTTCCTGCAATGCCCTTTTAGACCAAATTCCTTCCTTTAAAAAAAAAGTATAATGAGACCTAAACTATATTCTGCATGTTCTCTAATGTGTCTGAAAGGAAAAGGATAGGAAGAAAAGAAAATAACCTTACCTGGACTACATCACCAGCCTTTCCAGTATTGCCATTAATGGGCATTGGACAGACCCACAGCTTGGGTGGCTAATTTCCCCCTGTGTGTCCCTGGAAACCATCTCTATATAATTGTCTTATTATGCTTCTTTAGAACATTTCAGAAGCATGATTAGTACATGCAGACCTGTATAGTTTAAATTTGTCTTTGCCTTAGAGCAGTGGTTCTCTACTTTCCCAGTGCTCCAACCCTTTAATACAGTTCCCTCATGCTATATTTCATTGCTACTTCATAACTGTAATTTTGCTACTGTTAAGAATCTTAATGTAACTGTCTGATATGCAGGATATAGCTGATATGCCACCCATGTGGGGGTTGCAACCCACAGGTTAAGAACCAACCACTGCCTCAGAAAGTTTGGAAAGTACTTTTGATTAATTTGTGTGTGTGTGTGTGTGTGTGTGTGTGTGTGTGTGTGTGTGTGTGTGTGTGTGTATTAGGAGAATTTAGAACTGAAAGTGGGGAATTATGCTGTTACAAGGAGAAAAGTTGAGGTTGTAAAGCAAGCTAGCAAAGAGGAGAAGGTCTGCAGAGTTCCTGTACCTGAGGCTGCTGGAGTTATAGAAAGTATGGTGTGGTAGCAGGCTAGTTTCCGGAGACGTCAGGAGAATGGCATGTATAGAAGCAGCCATTCTCAATAGGTTTAGGCTTTGTAACTTTCTGCTTTTCAAGGCTTACTTTTCTTGATGTTACCCCAAAGCCACTTCCCCTTGATGGAGCCCCTGGCTGATCACTTGAAGACAAGAGAATGGCTCTGGATGTTGGTAAATAGACCTTCCAGTGATACCTTCACAAATGGCCATGGTTGTTCCATGTGGCTCAGCAATGGATGTTGATAATGCTAGGGGAACACCAATCTTCAGACCTCCAGTTATAGTCTTTAGACATCATGTGGGGCTTTTGACTTTCTCCAAGAAACAGAAAACCCAAGGAGACATACAAGCTAGGGGAGTAGAGGTGCCAGTACTTCCCACATGTTGTCCCTTCATGGTCACTGGAAAAGATGTCAGCGGGAGGAGGTCCTGGGCCAGAGACGCATCTCTGTGCCGCTGCTTGCAGCTGACTAAGGAGTAATATTTGGGGAACTTTACCCATGTGATGCCTGGATTCCCAGCTGGGACTTATTAAGAGGGCTGGCCTAGAGCTAAACATGGGCAGCAATAGAAGGAGAAGGATTAGAGAAAGGTTTGTACATACTCAAAATTGGAGGAAGCCTTTTTAAGAGGGCCATGTGTCCGCGCCTTCAGAAGAATCACATAGAAGGTACTGGTGGTTTCTGAAATTACTGCTCCAAATGTTTCTAGGCAATTCCTCTACCCTTTGGTGACTGAGATCTTGAAGTGCCTTGGATGAGATTCTATCATGGCCTAGTTCCAGTTCTGTTACTGTGATAAATGTGCTGACAAAAGGAAATTTAAGAAAGAAAAAGTGTATTCTGTTTACAGCCCCATCATTGGGGAACTCAAGACATGAACTTGAAGCTTCCAGTTCCAGGTTCCAGCCCCTCACTGAGGGGAGTCAGAGCGGGCACTAGGAGCAGCTAGCCATCGCCAGTGTTGAGAGCAGAGGGAAATGAATGAGCCTATTCCTACTGCACAGCTCACTTTCTTTACTGTTGCACAACTTCTGATACAAACCCAGGGAACGGCACTGCCTGCTTTCGAGCTGCATCGCCTACATTAGGTAATAAACAAAACAGTTCCTACAGACATCTCCACAGCCCACCCTGAGTTGGGCAGTTTTCATTGAAACCATCTTCCAGGAGATTCTAGGTTGTGTGAAGTTGACTATTACAACTCTCCATCACACATTGGTAGAAAGACTGGCCATGAAATTTAAGATACAGTTTTTATTGTAAATGATGTTTATTTTCTTGCATATGTGAGATTCCCAGATAACTGCAGGTTTACAAATGGAAAAGAAGAAATCCCATATTTGGTCATGGGCAGTTAGGCCTTCATCATTGCTATTTTCACATTTTTTTAATTGAAATATGTCTATGTAAAAGGAATATCAACTTTGTCAGCAACATTCACAACAAGTTTTGCTAATTTTGCATGAGTTCTTTACTCTCAGCTCCAAGAGACTTCAACCAGACCCCAGAGTAAGGGGCTCCTGTCCTTTCCTATGTCCCCTTAATTTCCCCCATCTTTCTATCCTGCCTTAATACCACTCGCTTGGCTCCCTGTTTGCTCTGATGCATCTTAATGCACAGTTCTGCTTACATACATCCTGTGACCATACATATGTGTGTACATATAATATAATATAACTAAAGTGTAGTATATATTATTAGAGTGTATTTAACATGAAGTTTGAGCTTAGCTTTATAAAGAATGTCATAAAGGGAGAAACTGGTTTCTCTCTACCCTTTATAATAACTGTTAGTTGAGAAAGATCTCAGTAGCAAAGACAGATCATTAAGGCCAAGACAAATGAAAGAAGATGTTCTGGATAGTTCAGATGGACGTGGAAGACTCCAAAAGAAACAGAAGAGATGGCTTAGTTACTTGAGTTTCAGGTAGAAGCGCCACCCTGAGAGGACCGTGGACTCTCCCCCATGTTCTGTTTTATTGTACCAAACAGAGACAAGCAGTGGCGAAGGCAGAGACAGGAGCATGTCTCAGTGTAGTCATGTAAGGAAGCACCTGTAAAGAAGGACAGCGACCCAGAGTATGTTTTAATGGGATGAGAGGAAGTTAGAAATTTTGTAGATAAGAAACAAATGAGATGGTTAACATACACATAGGTGACAGCAGATTCTGGAGAAATCATCATCATCACTCAGGATGAATATTCTGCTTTCCATGTGGGGCTAACAAAGCATGAGTAAGTGCCTTTATTTGGGAAATGTGGTTTGAATACAATGTCCCCCAAAGACTCAAGTGTTTGAATACATGATTCCCAGTTAGTGGCATTGTTTGGAAAAGTTATGAACCCTTTAAGACAGTGATTTTCAACCAGTGGGTTGCAGCCCCTTTGGCAAACTTCTGTCTCCAAAAATATTTACATTAAAATTCATAACAGTATAAAAATGACAGTTATGAAGTAGCAATAAAAATAATTTTATGGTTGGGGGTCACCACAACATGAGGAACTATGTTAAAAGGCCACAGCATTAGCATGATTGAGAACCACTGCTGTAGGAATTAGAATTTGCTGGAGGAGGTATGTCCCTGGGAGTGGGCTTTCCTTGAGCTTTTATACCCCAGCAACACTTCCTGTTCTCACTCTTTGTTTCTTGTGTGTGATTGAAGTGCGATCACTCATCTTCCTGACTGCCAGGTCTGCCTCATGTTTCCCCTGTCATTGGGGCCTATGTCCCTTTGGAACCGGAAGCTAAAATAACTCCTTTTTTTCTCTAAGTTGCTTTTCGTCAGGGTCTTAGGTTACAACCACGGGAAAGTAACTAACGCTGGGGGAGTAATTTCATCCTGTTCATCCAGGCTTGCCCTTCCTTGAGGGCAGTTTGATCCTTTGTCATAAAGATGACTGTTCATCAGTCCTGACATTCCTAGAATCTGTTGTAACTAGAGAAGAGAGTGAAGTTAGAGAAGTTAGTGTATGAGGCAAAGTAGAGCCAATGTGACACAGTGAGTCAGGCCAGGAACGGGAACCCTTCAGCTTTGACCCTAAGCTTAACAGTCTCCCGCTTCTCTGTGGTTTTACTTCCTCTGTGTAAAAACAGCTGGCAACTATGGTCTGAAAACATTAAATGGAAAATTCTAGAAATCAATGATGCATGGTTTCAATTACACACTATTTTGAACAGTGTGATGTTTGCCTAGCCCAAGCCTGAATGATCAGTCTGTCCATGCTTGTATAAGCCACCTACCCATTAGTCTCTCAGTTGACTTCAGTTATCAGGTCACTGAACTGTACAGGGTCTCAGTGTTCTAATGAAGACTTTTTAGGGCCTGTGTTAATGACTTGCCAAATGGTCTTATTAATAAAAAACATGAACCAGAAATTGGGAATAAAGCTGAGAGATCAGAGGAATAGAACAAGCCACAAGCCAACCTCACCTCACTGACCTTCAGTCTCCAAAGAAACCTACTTCCTGTATACCCACGCCTATATTCCTTTCTGTTCTGCTAACTCATTTCCTCTCTCCACCCAGCTACACCATTTTTTTTACTGCCCAGCTCTGTCACTTCCTGTCTGTTTGTACAGACCTCCAGACTGCTATGGTTAACTAGTGTTGGAATTTAAGGCATGTGCCAACCACACCAGGCTCCATTCCCAGTATGGCCTTGATCTCACAGAGATCCAGACAAATCCCTGCCTGCTAAGTGACAGGATTAAAGGCGTGTGCTACCATTGCCTTTCTTCTATATAGTGGCTGGCTTTTTTCTCTGATCTCCAGGCAAATTTTATTTGGAGACACAGATAAAATATCACCACAGGCCTGCCTTAAAAGCCTTCTTTTTAAAGTTCAGAAGAGATACTGCCATAAGCAAGGGAAAAAATAAGTATCTGAGGATGAAGGAATGAATCTACTCACACTGTGTTTTTTCAGTCCATGTCTCTTTATTCTCTCTTTTTTCTCCTAATTTTTTTTTTTGGCCTAATTGTCTATAATTTCTTAGCTCTACTTCTCTGTTCTCATCTTCCTGCTTCTTCTCATCTTGCTTAATTCTTTCTTCTTTCACAGGAGGCTTGAAGCAATAGCAAAAGTTAGAAGAATTATCTCTCATTGGTCAAAAGCACATTCCTAGGGTAAGCAATAAGGAGTGGAGCCATTTGCCATGGCAACACATTTTCAAGGTTTCAGGACTAAGAGGGAGGGCTATAGTGCCCAAATGAGACAGACTTTGAGACATAGGTCTATTGTCAGTAGACTTGGCAAGGGAAGAATCAGCATGCTTTTCTTAGGGTGCTTTGTGTTACTAATCTTGGTAGATACCTGTGACTCTGATTTTATGCATAACTGTAAAGCTTTAAACTTACGGTCTATTTACAAAGGCCTTTAGTCTAGTTGAACTTGCTTTAAGGTAAATGTGAGGTAAATGTGTGCAGTTTGAATTAGACTGAGGTGAGACTGTTATTTTTGTTAGTCTGAGTAAGAGGAACATGGCAGGCTTTAAGTGTCTACAGTCTCATAGGACAAAAGATCTGACTATGAAGCATATCCTAGTATATTTTCTATATATCTAATTATACAGCTAAATAGTCTCCTGATCACCCACAGATATATGTATCCATAAGACTGAGTGTAATCAAGAGATTACATATGCACATTTTATGAAAATGTGTGGTAATGGGGAGTTATCATGGCTGTTATTACACAGGAAATTGTAGATGGAAGAAACAGTATTCAGAATTGGTGGCCTGAAAGCCTTGCTCAACAGCTCACCCCATCAAAGAACATTTGTCTGGTGGGTTGACATCTGAATAATCAATTGCTGTAAACTGTAACTGTGTCATGCCCCCCAGTAGATCATGACAATGGCGCCTGCCAGAGTTCAGTCTCAACTAGCCCTGATTTTAATGAGTAATGACCCCAACGTGCAAAAATAGTGATGCTGACAACTGGGACGTGCTAAAGCGAGGCATAGAATGCTACCTTCTTGGGAAAAGGTTAACACCCTTGACTAAGAAGAGAGAGTAAGACTAATTCTTCTACCCATAACATTGTGAGGTTGAAGAATTCTTGTGCTTCTGCTATCACACTGCAGAAGTTAAAGCCCCACAGTTCATAAGTGCTTAGTAAAAATGGAAAGGGCATTACAAAAGTGTGTGTGTGTGTGTGTGTGTGTGTGTGTGTGTGTGTGTGCGCGCGCACGCGAACGCGCTTAAGCACAATCCCTAGTTTCAGCATCTACTGCAGGTCTGACTTAGAATGCATCCCATGGAGAAAAGAGAGACTATTGTGTGCATATCCATGGAAACAAATAGGGAGAAGGGTCTGATTATAAGGGTGGACAAGGAAATAAGGATGAGTGTTGTTGTATATATTAATCTCAGTGGCTTGTGTAGGGATCAGAAGCTGTTATGATTTTGCACCTTCCTCTTCATGGTGCAGAACAGGGAATGTGCATGTAAATACAGACTTCTGTCCCCACCCCAACTCTAACCTCTCACCCCCCACTCCAGTACAGGTACACACACACACACACACACACACACACACACACACACACACACACAATGCAGGCTTCAGTTTGGGGTACAAATTCCTCTTACAAAAGACTAAGTTTTACTTTGTTTTCAGAATACTTCCTGTGTCTGCAGTTTCTCAAAATAATCAGCTGAAAATAACCCTTGTATTTTGGGATAGCATATTCTAGTCTCCTACAATGCATTCAAAAATGTTTCAAAAATAGAGGCTAGTTGAAACCAGACATTTCCTTTGCCTACTTCACAACAACAACAGCAAAAAAAAAAACCCAAAAAACAAATTTCACCAACTGTTTGATATATATTTTGAGAGCACATGGCACATTTTCATTCATTTTTGGAGTCGTTTGTTGCATATGTGTTCATATGCGACACTCTGGTGTATCTATTGAAGACTAGTAGGACTAGAGGAGGCAGAGACGAAGTTACAAGACTGCATGTCAACTGTTGACTTGTTTCTGCAGCCTTGGAAAGCATGGAAGGATATTACTATGGAGACCACATTTCCGTGGAAGAGTTTCAAGCCCAGATAAACACGGCCTCCCTGGAAAAGGTCAGACAGTACAGTCAGAAGCTCAGGTATGTGGCCTCCACTTGTGCTGACATCATTTCCTTTTCTTTAGGTGGTGCGTTTTGGCCGCATGAGCAGAATTTGTAACATTTTCATTGGCTTAGATTATTGATATTTCCTTTGGGTATTGATAATGTTTAATGTCTCAAATACCCTAATGGCTATGCTCCCATGAAAATGAATAAGAAAAAGAATCTTGGAATGTTTTATGCTGAGGTTTTAATTTCTGAAGAAAATAAAGGGTTGTAATTAAAGTTCTGCAGATTGTTTCCAGGGGAAATGTAATTGTTGCGTGTCACGGTGGCATCTACAGAAAGGGTCATTGGATTGCTGGGAAAATACATTCCTCCACTCGCCATTAAACAGCTGCCCCCTCATGTAGGGAGAAAAAAGGCTCCATATGAAGATGTGACAGCTATGTGCTTGTTGTTGGAAACTGTATCTATATCCAAATAAGTCACGCTTGAATTTTAATATTATATTTCTTCCTACATTGTTACTGTGTAGTATTATAGCTCTTAGCAGAGTTGGAAGCCTTTGAGGATGGACTCTACCCTCATGGTTGGCTTTGAACCTAACCTATTTCCCTAGTAATGCTACAAAAGGAAAAGTCAGCTTCCTTTCCTTAGGATTTAAAGTAATATATGGAAGAAGGGAGATATGAGGGTTTGGTTGAGACTCATTAAGGGAAAGCTCCTCCCTCCTGACCCAAAGAATGGAATTTGAGTTCTGCCCAGGCCCTGCTTGGGACTTGGCCTTCTGATCTGCCCTAAGATTAGAGCATTGAGTACTACTGAACCCTGCAGCTGGGCCTGTCAGTCACCTTACTAGAACACTAGAACTGAAGATATGCTGGGGAGATGGGAGGAATAGTTATCTTCTCATTGGGATGATGTACTTGTACTGCACAGAAGCCCCTTGTGCCCCATGCCACACTGCTAAGCATGCCTGGTTTTGTTGGTTAGTTTTTCCTCCTTTTGGATCCTAGTCCGAAAGCTAAGCACACTCAGGGCTTTATTTTTTTAAACCTGTGTCTGAAGGTGTCCCATCCCCTCTGCTTCCACCATGCAGCTGCTTTGCTAAGAATAAAGGCATTCGTGGACCCAAATTCAACATGGAGTGGCTTTTTCTTCCTCTCCATCTCCCTCCTCCACGCAGCTTCTGAGATTTACACCCTGCCTGTCCTGTTGTTTTTTCTTCTAGACTCTAATAAAATGATCCTCAAGATTCCTTCTCTGACCATTTAAAAATTCTCTTATTAGCAAGACTAAGAACCCAAAAGGGGAATCACAGATTTCCTTGATAATACAATGGCAAGAAAAATGAACCATAGCTAGTGGAAGGGAACTGGATTGTAACTTAGAAGCTTTTATTTTCCACAATTATTAGAAGATATTTCTCTCTTATGAGTGAACTGGTTGACAGATCACTTTTAAAATTACTTGACACATTAAACTTTAAAAAAAAAATGCTTAGAGTTAGCATACCAAGTGTTATATTTCATTATAGCATTTTCATATGTACATATGGCAATATCCTTTATTCCTATTCATCCCTCTCCCTTGGGGTCCTCTTTCAGTACTTTGTCCCTTCTCTCTGCCCTCCTCTGATCCCCTTCCTTCCAACTAAATTCTTCACTCCTCTATTTCTGTGTCTCCTGTATTCCATTACTATGTTTTCCTTATTCCCTCCCTCTCTTAAATCTCTTCCTCCACTCTCATGATCCTCTTTATAATTTCATGATTTTGCATGCACGTGCATGCGTGCATGTGTGCGTGCGTGTGTGTGTGTGTGTGTGTGCGCGTGCGTGCGTGCGTGCGTGTGTGTGTGTGTGTGTGTGTGTGCGCGCACATACACACAAGTGCGTGTGCTGGGAAGGAGAACATGGGGACACCAGAGAGATGAAAATTTATAGTGCCATCCAGTAAGACAGTGTGGTCCCTATCTTTAAGAGTCTGGTTTAGTTTACTTAACGTTTATTTTTAAAGGAGAAAAGCTGTTCTAGCTTGAGTCTTTGTAACTCAAAAATTATATTGTGCCTCCCTGCCACACGCATATGTGACCACTCTGAAGATTAAATTAATTCCTAAAATGAACAGCAGGGATGTGTGTTGGTCCCAGTGATTTTTTAGTAAAACTTACCTGACTGGTTTCACAACCTGGCCTTGTATGCTCTCTGCTTCATCCATCATCTATCATTTTTAGGAAGCTTTAATCCCCCCCCACCTTTCAGTTACTTATTTTCTCTTCCGTAACAAATTTGTCTGAGATCCTAATGATTCAGATTTGGATTGGCTTAGACTGTTTCAATTTTACTTCCTTTTCTGCATCATGGTTTCTCAGAGCTATAAAATGTACTTACTCCTTTCATAGCAAAGAAAAATGTTAACCTTAAATCCATAATCAATTTGTTCCTAATTTCCCTGCCTAAGAAGCATTGGTTTAGGAAGCTTAAGTTCAGTCTTGAGAAAAATCTTTCCATTGATGATTGTTAGAGGAGAATTTTGCCTTCCCAACTGGTGAAATATATTCCTAGGTTGTCTTTGAACTAGAAACAAAATTGAATCATTTCTATAGAACACACAGCCTTGAGCATACATCCGTAGACTGATTTTAAGAAAATGGACCACTGTTGAAGCATCCTACTTAACCTTGTTTCAAAACACACCAGTCTTGTTTTCATCCACTCAGGATTGTGCTTCCAGACCATGCCACCCTCCTATTTGAAGATCTTTAATGATTTGTTATGGCCTCCAAGAGAAATATCAAGCTCCTGAGTTAGCAATGAAGCTCTTTCATGCCCTAACCCTCTACTTCCTTTCTCTGCAGATACATCCGTCATGTTCTCCTTCTGGACCCCCATTCTTCATCAGCATCTGCCTTCTCTGTCTCCCAGCTCTTGAGAAGGCGGTGCTTATGATTCACCTTCTCATATTGCTACAGTCTTCTTTATATTCCTTTATTGTAGACTTGGAATGAATCCTGGGCAGTGGACATTTCAAAAGATGCCTAGGAGTTTAATATACAGCCAGAACTGAACACCAATTCCTAAATCAGAAGTTCTTAAAGGACAGTCCCTAGGCCAGCAATGTCAGTGTTGTCTGCAAACTTCTGAAAAACTCTTGTGTTCCCACTGCCTGGGTTATCACTAGCCTCCCACTTGAGTTATTCTTTTTCTCACTCAAATTTCAGAACTACTCTCCAGACCCGAATGACTGAGCAGTTCCTCTCCCAACTTTTTATTTTCCTTTTATGCTAATTATAAATGTCAATTTTTCTTCTAGATGGTAAGTTATCATTATAGATCTCTGGCCCTCTTTATAGTAATATAAATTCTGTGAGTTGAGGGGTTAGCCGACTTTAGTGTCCCCTCTTGTAGTCATCAAAATTTTTTGTATAAAAAGCAAAAGACAACTTGCATAAAAAGCTCTCCACAGATGTGTATTGAATTGCATTACTGGTGTTGGTTTCTTTTGAATTGCTGTGACAAATCCCGAACTCAAATAACTTGAGAGAAAAGTCTTGAGTCATGCCTACAGGGACATAGTGCATCATGGATGTGGATTAGGAATGTGAGGTGATAGCTCCTTACTTCTTGGGGGTCAAGTGACAGAGAGTATAGGCCCAAGCCGGAAGTAAATATAACATTCAAGGCCGAACTTTAGTGACCTACTTCTGTCAGCTAGTATGCACATTGCAAAGCTCTGCCTTGCAAACAACAGTGCCACCAACTGGGACCAAATTATCCAATCACATGCTCTGTGTGTGTGTCGGGGGGGGGGGGGCATGCCACATGCCACATTCAGACTCTAACAATGGTATTTATATTGAACTAGCAGAAAGCAATGGGAAGGAAGACATAAAGTTCTCAGCTCTGGGAGTCTACTTTAAACAGAAGTTTAGATGTGTGTGTATATACATACATATACATATGCATGTATGTATGTATGTATGTATGTATGTATATCTGACAGGATATTTATTGATGATTATGAAGGAAATAGCAGAAGTGTTGTACACTATTCTGCTCTCAAAATATTTTAATGTATCTCTCTTTAAGAAAGGTTTTTAGAAGTGGGTACTCTTTGGTTATGTGTATATACATAGAGAGAGAGTCTGTTTGCCCTCCTTGTTAACACATTTGATTTCCTGTGCACAGGAAGGCAATTGTCTTCCTACTTGCCGAAGTGCCTTTTCCTCTTGCTTGTTTGCTTAAATATGTAGTCAGTTTCCTCCTTAATTTTTTTCCCTATGGCTTTGCACAGATACTTCTTAGTTGCTTCAGGAATCTGCTTTTGTTTTTTAGAGCCAGGAGGTAATATTGACCATTCAGGAGCATTGACTGATCCTCTTACAAAGGACATTTTTTTCTTTTTCTTTTTATCATTCCTCATAACCCTAGTGCCCCTTTCACTCTTCCAGTAGAACTCATTTAATTCTGAACATTGTTTTATTTACTCTTTGGATTTCAGAAACATCTTTTTGACCTTTACCTGTGTGATTAGAAAACATTCCTTAGATGACAAGCTTCAGAAAGTAAACTCAAGCTAGCATAAGCAAAACAATGTATTGACCATGTGATGCAGACATCCAGGACTGTGGTGACTTCGGTCTTGGGTATAAGTCTTCTTCCATTCTGTTTGGTTCCCCTTTCCTCTGTGTGGATCCATTTAATTCTCTCATCTGGGCAAATATGTTCACTATAGACAAATGTTACATATAGAAGAAGAGACAGTGCCCCCTGCTTGCCCAGCTCTACTAAAGGACCCAGGAGGGGCTTGTAGCTAGAGCTTAGCTGTCTGCTCCTTTCTGAGGGGCTTCAGTATGATACACCAGTGGACTATTAAGTGACAGTGAGAAGGGTACTGTGCAGCTAGAAACAGTGGGTTCTATTGCTTTAGAGCAGCCAAGAGTAAATGGGTATAATTGTCTAGCAGAAAATGACAGGCATCAAACCTACCAAATGAGGTCACCGTCCATGATGGGGTGGAACTTTGCAGTGATGCTTCTGTATTCCTATAATTAACCCTCCAAGTGTGATCTGTAAGCAAGCCATGTAAAGTTAGACTGTGATAAAGTCCAGCACCATGGTCTGGTCCTTTTCTGAAGATGCCTACTTGGCTCTTTATGAACAAGGCTGAGCTAGCATAAATAGTCCTAAGATGTTTCGAAAATATAAACTCCTTCCTGGACCCAGCCAGAAATCATTATTGATTGATTTAGTTCTGTTTATAAAATAAGAACTACAACTGAAATGTTTAACTATGAAATTCTGACGAATTCTTAGTTAGGGAGTATTGCTCACCCTGACTTCAACCCCCTTATCTACTCCAGGCCCTCTCAGTCTCTCGGTCTTTTTTCTTTTTATTCCCCCTGGCCATGATCCATCCTCTGCATCAGCCTCATTTTGCCATGCCCTACTTAAAGGCAATTTATCATTACTAAATCCTTTCATTTTAATTCATTCTCTATTGCAAAAAGCACCACAGTGTGTCGAGTAAGGATGTAAATTGTAAATGTGAACAATGTTCCCTATAGCCAAGGAGTCCTTGAAGTTTCAGGTACTTGGGAAATTATTTTTTAATATTACTTTAGTGTAAAATGAATAGTAAAATCAAACAAAATAAAAAGGAAACAAGTCTGCATTAGCTGATGTCATTTATTATTTATATAAAGTGACAGCTTCATACTGAATATTTTAGGGCTGATGATCTGGGATATCTAAATGTAAATCCATCACTGTTACAGAATATGAGAAATTTATTCAAAGCAATGATTCTCTTAAGATGTGTCTTTCTGAGTAAAGAATGGCACATGCCCTTTAAAAGGTTTTTTTTTGGGGGGGGTGGAGACTGGAAGGACCTGGGTTTGTTTCCCCCCCACACACCCATTACATGAACTATAATTCCAGTACCAGGGAATCCCACACCCTTTTGTGGCTCTATGGGTATCTGAACTCACATGGTGCACATATGGACAAATAGGCACATACACTACACATAAATAGAAAAAAAACTTTTAAAGGCCTTTTGAAAATCAAAATATGCTTTTGATAATAAAGAGAAGAAATGTAGTGATTTTATGTCATAAAGAAATACTCTACATACCCATCTCAGAGCCACATGTTTTGGACAGTATTTTCAACTGAAAAATGACAGCCAGAAGGATGTGTTTTGATTATCCCCATGGTAGCATTTTCGTGAAGCACCTCTCCATCCACATTCACAGAGAGAATTATGTCAGTGACTGTGCACTCCTGACATGGGGCAGTTATGATGCATGATGTGGATGAACTGTCATTTCACATTTTTAGGTTCAGCTATCAAATGGGGAGAAAATGGAGGGCTAGTACACTTTCAGCTTTGGTATGCTTCTGAGTCCCTGGCTTCATAGCTCATGTCCTTCTTTTTCTTACTTTGGTGGCCTTACATGAGACACTGCTATAGCTGGAGAGCTTCTCTCCAGGTGCCACCAAGCCCCTGCGGTCCCACAACCCAAACAAGTATAAAATAATCACTCAGACACTTATATTACTTATAAACTGTATGGCTGTGGCAGGCTTCTTGCTATCTACTTCTTTTATCTTAAATTAACCCATTTCTATTAATCTATAACTTGCCACGTAGCTCGTGGCTTACCTGTACCTTACATCTCGCTTGTCATGATGGCGGCTGGCAGCTCTCCCCCCCTCTGCCTTCCACTTCCCAGAATTCTCTTCTCTGCTTGTCCCACCTATACTTCCTGCCTGGCTACTGGCCAATCAGTGTTTTATTTTAACCAATCAGAGCAACACATTTGACATACTTGAACATCCCACAGCACCCTGCTGCCCATTCCTTTGTTGTATAGCAAACAGTGCAGTTGAGTTTGAAGTGGAAAATATTATTTCCTATTGATGAGTGTATGTGTAAGCCATAATCAATGAAAGTACCAGCTACAATGAGCAATCAGGTGAGTGAGCAATAGAGATCATTAATTAGCATGTAAATTATTTCTGTCTTTAAATTATTTCTCTGTATAAAGTAGCAGCTTTCAGAGTTAAATGATGTATATTTTAAAACTATACACAAACCTAATTATTCATCTCCTTGGTGGTATTTCTGTAGTTTTTATTCTGCCTTTCAGCACAGTTGGGTTTTTGTTGTTGTTGTTTTTGTTTGTTTATTTATTTACAGCGTCCCTAATGTGGCATCTCTACAACTAGCTGTAAACCAACTGTGTACATTCAGCTCCTTTCTGTTTGCAGAATGAGAATACAGAATTTTCAGGGTTTTATATGAGGAGTGATGCTCCCACGGGAGGGTGGTAAACCAAGTCTATGAGGAATTTGAGTCAGTTTAGGATGCTTATGCTTTTTCTAGGTTTCCTTCTTAGGTGAGAGCTGTGTGAAGGATCCACAATTTAGGAACTATAGGTTTTACTAAAATGACTTATTTTCCCACAGAGGAAAAGTATACACATTCTGGGGACTTAACCATTTATTCAGCAAATGCCACATGCCTGCCATGAACCACAGGCAGCATGCTGGTGCATTGCAGCAGCTAAGAGTCTGCCTGCCAGGAACATTTGCCTTTGGGTTAAGATAAATGCTAAACAAAATTCTCTCTAACAATTAGTGAATATATCTGAGACAAACAAAATGTAGACATATATGCAAGAAGAGAGTCCACCCCAACTGTGGGGAGGATGGTGAATGGTGCTTTCAGGAACTGATTGCTTAAGGAAGGTTCTTTAAGCTGAGATCGGAAAGCAGAGAGTGATAAGTGGTTAGGGGAGAGGGTCTGTGAGGTAAATTTGGCAGGGGTGGCCATTATTTTCCAAGAGAGGGAATAACATTTGCAAAAGTCTAAAAGGTAAAGGGATAATTTCTAAGGTATAACCGAGGCTCCAGCTCATGCGAGAAGAATGTGAAACTGATATGTAAACAGAAACTATATGTTTTACCCATTTTACCCTTCAGCTCCTCTCCAAATTCTGCCAATCCATCCTTAACCCAGGACACACTTCAGCTTCTTCTCCTTTTGTTGGAAGTGAAATTATTTTGTAATTTTTAGAACCCATCTTCCTGCAGGATGCCTTCTGTTACATCTAAAGCTGTAATTAATCAACTTCATTCAAAACTGAGCAACTTTTTGAATTGCATTAGTTTTGTTGGGCTTAGGGAACTATTTATCTGACTTCTGCAATAGGATGAGGAAAAATGGGTCTTAGTATATATGCCCCAAATACTTGTATTGAATTAGAAATCATATTAGTTGTAATGTATGGCCATACTATGGTCACATTATTATTATATTGAATTTATTCCACTATCCAGTCTCCTTTGTTTTATATCCAAAAATTTTCAGACCATTTGAAGGGGACAGATGCTGGCTCTGTTGGATATCTCTCCAGAAAATTTATCAGTATAGTCAAGGTTCATAAATTTCACATGAGATGAGAACAGATAAAGTTGAAGTTGTAGTGACATTTTGAGAGCAACATATCTCTTTTTTATTTGAAAAGTACTGTAATTCTATGAAAGCTGACACCATTGTTTTACTGAGAAGGCATGTGTATTAATGTGTTAATCTTGTTTAACTCACCTGGGCTGTACTTTTTGGATTCAGACACCTTCATTTGCCCTTGAGAACTTATACCTGTAATTAATATTTATTTTACTTTTACCTTAAAGGAATTCTTAATGTAATATTTTAGTAAGGGGAATACATGGGATTAGAATTCCTAGCCTACAAATTTTCACATTTTTGTGATAAATCTCTGTATGTGGTAATATTTATCAGAAAGAATAGTTATATAGTCTGACAAGTAGAAGCAGATAAAATCATCTTTATTTTCTGAGCGTCTTTGGGAGGGAAATCATCTCTACCTAGATGCTAAGAAACTAGTGTTTTCCATCTAGAAACTGAGGAAAAGCTACTGTTTTCCATCTCCAAGCTAAGAAAAGACACTTTGTTTTTGCCAAAGTAAAAGGAAGATCAAAATACTTTGTGCTCATAACTGCTTTTAGAAGAAATAAATGCAAGTTGAATATGTCAAAGAGAAAATAAGCCCACCCCCAAAGAATTAGTTAAGGAAATATACTGTCTGAGGAAAAATGTCTAGTGCTTATGGAAGCAAAATTGATTTTTCACTCTGCTGACTTTTCTATCTGATCACAAGGACAATCTTAAAATGGCATAGTCAAGGCATTTTAGTCCAGCTTTTTTTATGAATGTTTTTCTTATTGCTTTTGCTTGGTTCCTTTTTTGCTGGCATTTCAGATTTTGTTTTGTGGATGGATGTACCATGGAAGGTGAATAGGTAACTATAAATTACTTTTAGCTTGATCCTAGAGACTTTGATACCAGAGGCATGCCTCTTAACTTAGAAGAAAAGGCTATGGCTTCACTGAAACCCTTGCTGGTGATGGGAAGCACAGCATGATGTTTGTAAAATTAGCTGCCTGGTTAGATAGCACAACTTCCACAGAAGGCAGGTTCTGTGTTTAGTAGATGCAAGTTTGTGAAACCTGCCAGTCATGTTGACTTTGCTTAGATTTTAGTCCAAATAATTCCAATTTCCATTGCTAGCCAGTTCCTATATCTGTCTGTTGGTGTACCTTAGATCTCAATCCTTAAAGGTGATATCTTCTCATCTCTTCTCATTTAGTCTTTTTCACTTTGCCTTCCCTGTTGTCTCTATGATGACTTCCATTAACTTGTATTTTTGTATTATTTAATTCTCTCTCTCTTTTTTTTTCCTTTTTGCCCGTTTGTTTTTTCCTTTTTGGTTTACAAATTAACAATAAAATGTCTACTAATAGATGATTATCAAGGGTATATATATAGAGAAATGCCCAAAGGTGGGTCAGCCATACCAGGATGCAAGATGCAAACAGTGGCAGGTTCTTGACTGTCATCACAATGACTTCATGACTCTTGGGAGAATAGTGTGGAGTCAGTGTTGAGGTTGAATGAGACTCCCCAGATGCTCCTATCCTGCTTGAGAAATTGTCCCATCTCATTCAGCTATAGTTACTGTGTGCTTTTGTGCAAATACAAATGTATGTACAGTGCTAGGGATGCGGTAATGATTCTGAGTCTCCTAGGAGATCCCTGGATAGGCGCAGTAAACAGGTTATATGGGGGTTTCTCCAGTGCACACAATGGCTTTGAGACCATGAAACTCAGAAGAGATGTGTATAGTATGGACGACTAGGGAGTTCAGGGTCTGGAAGTAGTGCTGACAAGTGATACTGGTGGGTGAGTTGTAGGAGAGAGGTCCTATTTCAGTGGACGAACAAAGGCACTGTGGACCTGTGAGGTATGAGGAGAGGCAGGGGGAGTTAGGGGAGTGTGCAGGAGGAGGCCATGATAAACTTCAGATGCAGCCTGAGGAACTTGGGCTTAAGCCCTCCTCCTGAGTGCTAAGCAGTGTGATGGGGAGGGTGGTTCAGTCTAAATGGGTACCAGCATTGAAGACCAGCCAGGAATAAAGGCAAAAACCAAAGAGAGACTGAGGTAGGGAGAGGAAGAGGGAGAGAGGAGGGAACAAGGGAGGAAGAGAGGGAGGGAGAGAGAGATGTGGTTGTATTGTATTCCCCAAAATATTGTGCACCCTTATAAACTTATCTGGGGTCAGAGAACAGAACAGCCATTAGATATAGAGGCCAGAAAATGGTGGCACACACACCTTTAATCCTAGCATTTCAGAGGCAGAAATCCATCTGGATCTCTGTGAGTTCAAGGCCACACTGGAAACAGTCAGGCATGGTGACTCACGCCTTTAATCCCAGGAAGTGATGGTAGGGAGTAAAAAGGTATATAAGGCATGAGGACCAGAAACTAGCCCGATTAAGGATGGTTAAGCTTTAGGCTTTTGAGCAGCAGTTCAGCTGAGATTCATTCTGGATGAGGACTCAAAGGCTTCCAGTCTGAGGAAATAGAACAGCTAAGGATTTGGCGAGGTGAGGTAGCTGTGGCTTGTTCTGCTTCTCTGATCTTCCAGCACTCACCCCAATACCTGGTTCTGGGTTTGTTTTTATTAATAAGACCTGTAAGATTCTTGAGAGAGAGAGAGAGAGAGAGAGAGAGAGAGAGAGAGAGAGAGAGAGAGAGAGAGAGAGAGAGAGAGAGAGGGAGAGAGAGAGAGAGAGAGGGAGAGAGGGGAGAGAGAATATGAATGCTTAGGAATCTATGGAAATAGTTCAGGTAAGGGTAAGTTAATAGTTAACATTAAACGCTAACATTGAGACATGGAGAAGGAATGCACTAAAATGTCCAAAGAGACTGAAATGGTTAGAATATGTTGTTAGCTGGAAATGAAAATATCTGCGGAGTCCAACTCTGAGTCAACCTCAGTCTTACATGTTGTCTTCATAGTGACTGTACCTTGTGAAATATTACTGCCAGAGAAGGGTCATCTGCATTAAATTTAGATACATAAAATGTATCAGGAGGCAGAGGCAGGCGGATCTCTGTGAGTTCGAGGCCAGCCTGATCTACAAAATCTAGTTCCAGGAAAGGCGCAAAGCTACACAGAGAAACCCTGTCTCGAGAAAAAACAAAAACAAAAACAAAAACAAAAAAAAACAAAAAAAAACAAAAAACAAAACAAACAAACAAACAAAAAAATAAAATGTATCACCATCTCTATTCAAAATCCAAAATAAAGGATCAAAATGTATATCATATATTATATTTAGTACTCTGTAATAATTGTAAAAAGACAGTAACTTCATATTATCACTAAATAAAAACACATAGACAAATTTTAACTTAAATAGAATATTTTCATTTTAGTCTACTCAAATATTAAGACCTTCAATCTTGCAGAACTGAAAGCCTACAATGGTGCCCACCCATAACTGTAGACAAATTTCTACGTGGTCTTAATAAATAAAGAGCACAGAGCCAGAAATTTTCGCTCAGAAGAAAGAGAAAGATCAGAGGAATAGGACAGACCAGGAGCTAGCCTCACCTCACCAACTCTGCAGCTTCCAAAGAGAGCTTCTTCCTGTATACTCACATTTATATGCCCTTTCTGTTCTGTTCTCTCATTGGCTCTCTTCTTAGCCCAGCTACATCACTTCCTCTTCCTACACAGCTCTGTCACTTCTGTCTGTCTGTACAGACCTCTAGACCTCTATAGTTGGTACTCGGATTAAAGGTGGGTGTCACCACGCTTGGCTCTGTTCCCTAGTGTGGCCTTGAACACACAGAGATCCTGTCTGACTTCTTTGTTTACTTACAATGGCTTGCTTTTTCCTTTGATCTCCAGGCAAGCTTTATTTATTAATACACAAATAAACTATCACCACATGTAGCTTATTTTATAAATTTCCGTAACATTTCCAAACTTCTTGGGTGTGCTTTCATTTGTATAGAATTTGAACTTCATCTACTTGTGACATCAGTTGTACAGACATAAAAGTTGATACATCCAGGAACTGGAGAGATGGCTTAGCAGTTAAGAGCATGGGCTGCTCTTGCAGAGGATACAGGTTTAATTTCCAGCACCCACATAGTGGCTCACCTTATAACTCCAGTCTCAGGGGATCTGACACCCCTTTTCTGCCCCTGAGGACACTGCATGCACATGGTACACAGACACACTGGTCCCAGTGGGAGGGGCATAGAGTAAACATGAAACTCTGTTTATGTGTGTGTGTGTGTGTGTGTGTGTGTGTGTGTGTGTGTGTGTGTGTATGAGGAAAGGAATGATGTTGATGTTGCACATCTGTTAGGGCATGTCTCATTGGAGTCAGCTGCACCTGGAGCCCAGTCTCCTAACTAGAACCCCCTGAGTAGCCACATCACTTGGGGCAAGTTTTTAATGCCTACAATTCTGTTTCCCATTCTGTCTGTTGGAGCTAATTATGATTCATAGACTATCCTATTAGCTGAGAAGAAGTATGATCACTCTTCAGACCTTGCCTAGCATGCAGAAGAGCTGATCCTAGAGGGTTTTGTCTGAAGATAGGTTTCATGCAGAGCAATGTAATTGGAGAAAAAAAATAATGCTCAGAGATTCTCTGAGTTGCTTGGCTCTGGGGTAACTGACCTCACTGCCCACTAAGAAAGAATGAACCTGTGCACAGTAAGCTAGGAGGAGTCTTGCCTGTCCACAGCCATAATCCTGAGATGTAAACACAGATACTGCACCTGTTGGTACCCCAGCAAGCTACACAAAGATAGAGGTGATCCTGAAACATGATCTGGAGGGATGTGCAGACCTTGCTTTCCTGGTCCTGTATTTAGCCCAAAGACAGGAAGGCCATTTATCCAAATTGACCATGAGCAGCATTGCTGGAGACTTGTAAGCACATTTTATGTTGTGTAGAGCCACAAGGTAGGAATGCTACCAGATTCTGTAGCTCTTTGAATGCTACCAGATTCTGTAGCAGTTAAATAATTGTCATTAAAATCACTTTAGTCAACCAAAATAAAGTTTAAGAATTAAATAATAAATCCCTACTCTCAACTTCTTTATACATGCTTTGGTAAGAATCTCATATATAATAACAGTGGAAGTTGTTCATGTGAGAATGGACTTTCTTTCTATACTGATAACACATCTCATCCAGTTGGAATGACAGCATGGTTTACAGGCTGGCTCTGAAAAACAATTTCAGAAATACATTCACAGGAAAGGAAGAAGGGGTTTCAAAAGACACATTTGCTTAGCAAGTATCTAGTAGAGTTACTGCCCTGAGGTACAGAGAGAATAGCAATTTTATTTTTTAATGTAGTTCAGAATGTAGGTGCAGCAACATTAAAATTCTGCCTGTGGCTGGGGACATGGCTCAGTGGGTAAGAGTGCCTGATGTGGAGCAGAAGCAAGAGGGCCCAAGTTCAAGTCTCCAGCTCCCACCTGAAGGTCAGGTGTGGCAACTCCCTGAAAAGGCAGAGAAAGTGAGTTGTAGGAGCTTTCTGACCCCTTGAACTAACTAGAAAGACAAACTTTAGGTTCAGTGAGAGAGACTGTCTCAAAAAATAAGACAGAGAATAATAGACAACACCAGATACTCTCCTCTGGTCTCTGCATGCATGTAATGGGCACATACGCACATTTTCATGTGCGTACATATAACACACACACACACACACACACACACACACTAATTGTAAAGAAGGCAATTTTTAAATGAAAGCAAATGTTGTTTGTAGTTAAATCTTACACACTTTTGCCTTATAGTTCACAAATGAGTCTGCTCTGTTTCTTTCACTGTAGGTGGTACCAGTTACACACGGATATTGTCAACCAAGTACATAATTTATGCTGAATATACCCACCCCTGTCTCTTCTCCCCTGTCCCATTCATCCCCCTGTCTGCTCCCCTGGATGGTTTACTTCTAGCTTCATATAATATGTTTCTATGGAAAATCTAGGACCCACAAATGAGGGGAAAAAAACACGCTGCTTTTTGGCTGAGACTGATTTAACTTGCTTTAATAAGATTAATTATTTCCAGCTGCATCCATTTTTCTGCAAGTAATATAACTTCATTCTTCCCTGTGGTTAAATAATTTCTATTGCGTGTGCATGACATGATTCTCTACCCATTTCTTCTGTTGATAAACATGTAGGTTAGGCTCTTAATTTAGCTATTGTGAATAAACATCTAAGTCAGCAGATTCAGAAACTTGCATAACCAAAACAGGCCAGTCTTACTATGTCCCTTACTGTGATGTGGCCCTAATGTATGTGGCTAGGAGTGCCTCTCTGCACTGAGACATCCCAGTTCACTAAGAGAAATAAAGGCTTTGGAAGTTTTGGATGCCGAGACAAAGTAAAGCAGTGTAAATAGTTGCATTATGTTTCAGATTCTTATTTTTGTTTTTATTTATTTGTTTGGGAGACAGTGTTTCATGTATTTCAGGCTGGTTTTGAACTTGCTGTATAGCCAAGGATGACACTGAATTTCTGATCCTTTTACTTCTGCTTCCTAAGTAGGATTGTAATTACCTATTTATTTTTCTTCCCTGAAGTGCAGTTAGTTTTCTGCAGGTCAAGACTGTCTTTTTACTTTATAATTCTTAGCACTGACGCTCTTCCTGCCTTATGAATTACATATTATGAACAGATAATGGAATACCTAAGTATGATGTTTAGAGATGTCTAAACATGTTTAGGTAATGTAAGGAATTGAAGGTGACCTGGGAGAATGTTGAGTGGAATAATGACACTGGGCACAGAAAGCCACCTAAGACGGGTACTTTGGTGTTAGGAATGAGGAGAATGCCAAGGAGGAGGTAGCAAGGAAAATATGCAGCCAACAAGGTACCAGTTTAATGTGATAAAAATAAGACTTTGAAGATGAAGCGGTGTCATTTACAGGAGAACCAGGAAGTAATTTCTGGAAACTGTCCCCTGAGTTGGCAAATGCAAAGTCATCAGTGTCAGTGGGGAGAATGGTTTTAACAGAGACAGGCCAGGAGTGCTGTCCACGTTAACAGGAGCAAGGGTGAAGGATTGGGACCAGGACTGGCAAGTTGCTTTTCTTGGGAGAAGTTTTGATTGGAAGAAATGGGGGGTGAGTGGACATTGTCTGCAAGGGGTGTGGTCAGTTTGTTTTCAGTCAGCATAGACTTAGCCAGACTTGTAATTATTTATGGGAAGGGCTTGCTATCGTGTGAGGTGGTTCCTTCTGAGCCGTTACTGATTTTTATTTTCTCCTGCATTTATTTTTGCTTCCCTTCCTGTACACTTCCTGAGCAGCTTGCTTTCTAGGAGGTGAACATAGCATAGACTGTGACAGTCTCTCTGTCCTTCCACACAGCAGTTCTGATGGCCACTTCCAGACTGACCTTTGATCCCTGCTCCTTTAAGTAATCGAGTTGTGAAAGCGGGTTGGCTACTTGCATATTTCTCCTGATGTATTCGCTCCCTAAATTCTTTTGGAGGCATCTTCCCCATGTTTGATTACTCTAATTCCAACTGTGTTAATTACCCTGCTTTTCTCTGGGAAGAGGAGGTCTGCAGGTTTTTTATGAAGTTCACTTCTGACTGTTACACACTTATGGGATAGTGGCAAGTTCCTGCTGCTGCTGCTGCTGATTTTAAGTAAATTTATTGGAAGTTTAAGGTGGGGCAGACCTGGGTTGCTTTGCCAGCTTTGTTGTTGTTTGTTTGTTTTTACTCATATGAGCACAGATCATAAGACAGATTGTATATGTGCATGCATATCTTGTGGCTAAAAGCTGGTATTATGCTTGGTGTGGTTTTTTGTTTGTTTTGTTTTGTTTTTTCTTGACCAATAGTTACCATTCAAGAAGGACAACTTTTCAGTACTTGTTGAGAAAGAATCTTAATTGAAAGATTCTTGGAAATGGTGTCATTTATCAGAAAAGCTGGAAAATTATTCATTTATTTGCCCCAGTAGGATACGTTGACCATTCGCCTTCCCATGAACAGGAATAATGCAACAAGGATGTGGACAGTGCCTAAGAGGGACACTAGTGGGATTTAAGTTGACAGTTGCTTGAGCTTCTGGGGCAGTAAAGAGTCACCAACGCTAAGGAAAGCCAGCAGACATGATGCTGAAGAGAGAATAATGACAGCCATTGTCTGGTGACATATCGTCCCTCAGATACTGTATTGTATGGCCTGAATTTTACCAGATAATGGGAAACTGGCTTTTGAAGTTTTTATTACACTGATGTAATTACTCTGTGTGTGTGTGTGTGTGTGTGTGTGTGTGTACATAGAAGTCAGAGGGCAGTTTGTGGGTACCAGGGATCTAGCGTAGGTCCTCAAGCTAGGTGGCAAGCTCCTGTATCCTCTGATCAGTTTTGCTGGCCAGACACTTTACCTTTTGATGAGGCCTAGTGTGGAGTTATACAAGGCAAGAATGAGATGCCTAGAATCTCAGTATAATAGCAGACTTGTGATTTTTGGTCTCTTCCTTAGAAGTAAGCAAGAGATTTGCTGTATCATTTCTTTTTATGAGAGAAATAAAAGGTAAACTTGTACCTCTATCACGGTGTCAGGCACCCTGAGAATTTGGATTGTTTATTTCAGCTGCCATTCACTGATGAAGAGCTTGTCAGATGTCCTCATTCTCACTTTAAGTTCTGGTAACTGGTAATTGCTTTTCTTAATGTGTTTTCAGTGCTGATTCAACTGTAGCTTAATGCTTATAAGCTTAAGAATTCTCCCTGTGTGCCAAAAGGACTTTTGAAAATATGCATAAATATAATATTTTCCTCTGCTAGGTCACGTGTGTACTTAGTTGTTATAGTATGATAACTCCACAATTATTTCTAGCTCTCGAGATATAAAAATCAGTTCAGTATGAAATACATAGCATTGTCAAGAACTGCCTTAGATTATGGGATTCCAAGGTAAAATGGAGGTTAGTGGGATGGCTTACACCTAAATCTAAGCACTGAGAAGGCTGAAGCAGGAGGATTGGTATAATTTCGAGTCTACTTTGGGTTACATAGTAAGGTCCGGGACAGCTAGAGAGTATAAGAGCCTGTCTCAAAATGAAGTCTAGTAAGCATGTCAAAGGGTGTTTGCACACTCAGACTGCGTTGTTTATCGTAGGCAAAGGAGTGTGTGCAACTCAGTGTCATGGAGTTCGGTCTAGTGTATCATTTGAGCTGGGCTTCCTGGGACTAGTAGGATTTTGTCAGAGGAAAGGAAGGAGAGGGAAATCCTACTGGAGAGTGGTGCTCAGGAAAGAAGTGACCTGTGCACAGATGGCACATGGGGTCTGAGCAAGACAGTGTGCTGAGCAGACAGGATGGTGGGGTAACGCTTGGCTGCACATCAAACTTCAGGTCCTGAAGATGGTTAAATGATTTTGAAGGCAATAAAATGGAATCTGTGCACTCCAGAGGTCATCTTGAAGACACATTCGACCCCATCTAACTAGGGTACCCAGAAAGAATTGGCACCAATTTAATATTTGAAAAAAAAAAATCCATAGTCTTAAGCCTTACAGAGTTATTCTTTGAAAATAAGGTGTTATGCTATCTTACATAGTTTAATTATTCAACATAATAATTAAATGAGCTAGAGTGATTTTTAAAGTTGAAATACTACTCAGTTGAATGCTTTCTTGGATAAAATGAGACATTTTGTGTGACATGATACCATTAAACCTCCTTATTGAGAACAGCTGCCTTACAGTAGACATTTGCTTCATATTGTCCTCTTCCACAGATTCTTTCCCGTCATGTTGGAGCATGGCTCTGCCTTGGCAACCACCTCCCGGAGTATTTCAGCAGCAGATGCTGTCTATAGCATTATGTAAATGTGTAGGCCCAAGGAAAATTTGTCACTCTTGCAGATTGATGAATGGAGAGCAAGAGTCAGTAGAGAAGTGTTTGAGAAGTGGAGAATAGGAGGCTGACCGTGTCAGCTCCCTGCAGGTTTTGGGGAAGGAAAGAAATGGGGAGCAGTGAGGTCCTTGTCCATGACCAATGTGGCAAGTCATAAAAGTGCTATCTACCCACATGCTATGGCACACTTCTCTGAGGCCATGCGCATGGTCTGTCTTGGTTACCTTCTAGCAGCTGATTTTGCAGTGTTCAAGTCTAATTGAAGCTGCAAATTAGTCATTGACAGTTCCATAGCAATTCTAACTGTAGAACTCATTGTGATAGGCAAAGTGGACCTAGGCAAACCCAAGATTGTCTCATAATCAGAATTTCTCTTCATCGGATTGTAAGTACTGCTTTCAGTGATGCCCAGACTGTGTTTAAGGTCATGGGAGAAGGCTGGTGGGATTCAAGAACAAATTATCACTCCCTGGCTTTGCCTCTCAGTGTGTGTCCTTTAAACATCTGTGGCTAGAGGTTGAACATGAGTAATTTTTATTTGTATAGTATCCAGTGCCTTCCAATGAGATATATTAGAAAATTATTTTCCATAATTTAAGTGAAGTGGCAGTCCATCAAGTGCAATTTAACAGTAATACCAGACATCCAGTCACACCTATATTCAGCTGTAATAGTAACACATCAACCATGTGCATAGATGATATTGGTAATTGACCAAATGGCTTTCTAGTTCCTTTTAAAATAAGGAATAATTGCTGTAAGTCAACATACTTGTAAAATGCACAAAAGCAACTTGCTACAATTTAGAATATTCTCAAATAAGATACAATAGCAGAAGTTTATATATGTCAGACCAAATGAAGAATCTTGCACATGATTATAAATATATAAATAGAGTGGTGATTTTATTAATACTGATTTGGAGAAAAAGCCAGAGTACAGCAGAGGTCTTGGCTGGAGAGTGCCCTTCCACTTCGTTATAAAACACTAGAGATGCTTGCGCCTTCATTGTCTCTCTTAGAAACTGGCTCTTCTCCAACGTGCTCAAAAAAAAAAAAAAAAAAAAAAAAAAAGAATTGACTGACCAGATGACAAGATGTCACTTTTGTCATTGATCTAACTTCTGTGTGTCTCTCAAGTCTAAATCAACTTCTTTAACTCTTTTCAACCAGGGAGTTATATTGTCTCCCTTTGTGGGAAAAGAAATGTTCATCTCTTGGGCACAACTTGATCTTGCTGAGCTAGGATGTGGACTTTTTACCTAGTGGAGAGTGCAATATTGTAATGCTTAAATTAGCACCTAGCTTGGGTGACTGCATGAACTAATCAATGTGTCCATACTTGTTTTCTTTCTCCTATGGTAAGCATTAGTTCCCTACCTCATCCCTAAGGTCTTCTTATAGTGCTGAGTGATCATTATCATTTCTCATACTTACTTACAATTGTGACCTGTCATAACCCTACCCACATCTAACTCTTAAATCCTCTTCCTGGGACCATCCTTCTATTTATCCACTAAGTCTTTGAACTTATCTCTTACAGTCTGCCTTTATTTTCATTGCAAATACACGTATACTTGTCTTCTTGACAATGGCAGACACACTATGACAAGTTTACTTTTATTGTAGTTATTACACACACACACACACACACACACACACACAACTAAGTCAACTTAAGTTCAAATATTTGTTGAAATTTATCGCCAGTTCACTTCTTTTACTGGTATTTCGTTCTCAGAGGCTTATACACAAGGATCATACCAAAATCTGCTCATTTTAGAAAATTGTGATAGTGAAAACTGACATGGACCAGCAGGAAAGGTGTCCATACTTGTTTTCAATGGTCAGCCTTCCCCAACTAGCACCAACACTTTCAGAGTGGTCTTAAGATTTTTTTATATTCAGACCCAGGACCATGACTTCATTCTTACTCACCTTAGAAGCATCATAAATGACATCAGCTTTGGCATTAATCCAATTTTACCATTAACTTTCCCCATAAAATTTGATTAAGAGGCATTGCATGACTTTTATAATTAAGGATAGTGCATTAGGAAATTGTTTTCCATCCATGGTTTATCATATTCTGAATGATACTGAAATTCATTGTTAAATTGGGTTGAACAACTGTTTATCTGATAAAGAATTCCTAACATTAGTTTCTAACTCATTTAAACTTTCATTCTCACAAGTTACTAAATTTTCAAATTTATTGATTGTGCCTGTAGGAATATTGAAGTAGCTAAGTAGTTCCTGGTGATTTTCTTTGGACCTCTTCAGGGAATCAGCGTATTTTACAATAAATACATTGTTAATACTAGTTAATGATAGTTGTTGATTAGCTTCCATAGACATGCATTAATGTTTCTTCATAATTATTCAGTTTCCTTCCATTGTGGGTTAGAACGTGTTAAGTGCAGGCACACATCTTCATGAGTCAAATATTTAAATCTGAATCTGTAGTGACTTTTATCTTGTAAGAATGTTTTGAGTGGGGAAATTTTAATGTTAGCTGATTTTCTTTGCCAATTCTGCTGTATAGCAGTTAGTAAGGTTTCTAAATAACATTATTTGATGTGGGCTGAATTTTCAATCTATAAGTTACTTCTCCAGAATTTCATCAGTTATGAGTTGTTGCTTTCAATATTTTGCTGCATTGATATTTGGAGATTTTTGTAAAGTCACTTCTGACCATCATGACCTAACCTGATCTCAAGAGGCTGAGTCAGTGATAACTCTTTTCTTTTTTCTTATGGTAATGGGGATTGTAGCCAAACTTGCATCTTGCATGCCAGGCTAGGCAAATACTCTGAATTACAACCCAACCACAGTGTTTTTTGTTTGTTTGTTAAAAGAGAACACTCTCTTGGAAAGATGTTAAGTGGGCAGCCATGGCACTAGCATCTTCCCCCAAGGTTGTTCTCCTTAGATGTCACTGATTGTCTGTGGACTGCTGCAGCCTATCACATAGACTTTGATGACAATAATCTCTCTAGATTCCCCTAAGGAAGGCTGTCAGGTTAAATCCAAAAGATCCATTTATTAAAGTATATCTTGCATTGAAGCTTCAGGATGTAGGAGAAGCAGCTGAAGCAGAAATACACATTAAAGAAGCCCTCAGTATCACATCCTGCCGACACTATATCTTTTGCTATATAGGCAAGTATTACTGAAGGAAAGGCTGCATAGACAAGGCTCTCTGTCTGTTACACTCTCTTGCGGAGAGGAAAGACAACAGCAGCAGTGAAGGGTAAGGTTTTCAGCTCTTAGCTATTGCTCTGACCTCTTGGCTATTAACTCTGTATTTGGCTCTGTGTTTCTTATTTAACAAGATGGTTACATCTACAGACTGCTGTGATAGCACACATTCTCCTAGCTGACTCAAGATGTAGGAGTCCGGAACTTTTTACAGTCAACACACTTGGCAAACTATTTGAAGAACAGATTTCTCTTCTCTAACCTCAAAACAGTTCTTTTGTTTTTAGACCTAAACCTTTATTTGTGTGGTGATCAGGGAATTATCTACATTTCAAATCCATAACTTAATTTTTAATTTTTAACATAATAGTTTAAATAATAAATAAAATAACTGCAAACCATTTTAGGTGACCCCAAGAAAAGTAGAATATCTTTGGTCTTAATTTTATCTTTTTAAAAAAATTTAAAATTTATTTTCCTTTTAATTAGGAGTATATATATGTGGATATGTGCACATGAGTGCAGGTACCTGAGGAGGCCAAAACAGGTTGTGAGATCCAGGCAGGTGCAAGCTGCTAAACATGGCTGCTAGGAACCAAACTTGAGTCCTCTGCAAAAGCAAAGCATGCTCTTAACTGCTGAGCTCTCTCTTTAGCCCCCAATTTTATCCTCTAAAGCAAATATGTTGTAACATTTTTTAATTGTGTGTGTGTGTGTGTGTGTGTGTGTGTGAGAGAGAGAGAGAGAGAGAGAGAGAGAGAGAGAGAGAGAGAGAGAGAGAGAGAGAGAGAGAGAGAGAGAGAGAGAGAGAGAGAGAGAGAGAGAAGGGGGAGAGAAAGAGAGAGAGAGATCTGTTTGTGTGTGTGAATGCACATGTAATAGCACACATGTGGAGTAGTTCAGATGATAACTTTGTGGAGTCTATTCTCTCTGTCCATCTTCATATGGGTTCTGGAAATTGAACTCACATAGTCAGGCTTGCCTGGCAAGTACCTTTACCTGCTGAGTGATCTTGCTTGCCCATTGTTGGTATATGAAATGTACAGGTCTATGATATACAAATACGACTTGTCTGATAGGCAATAGTGGCCACAAGTGTCAGCTACAAAGGCATAAAATCCTGGAACAGAAATGTTAATTACCCAATTATTATATATTTGAAATTATTTATTGAGATGACCTTGTCTTATAAGCAAAGACATCTCTGTAGCCACATAGGGAAGAGATATTGGGGGTCTTTGGGGGGCTCTAACTTTTTCATGACAGAAATAAAATAAGTAGGTATCTTGAAAATAGAAAGATAATCATCAGAGTAAAGTTTGTAACAAAGGACCAGTTATAGATATGACAGAGGGACAAAATTATACACTTGGAAGTTATTACTGAGGAAGCCACCTAAACTTCAGTACAGGTAGATGCTGAAAGAAAATGGTGGGGGGGATTGTGGGGGATTGTGGAAGGAGAAGACTAGAATGCCTGAGAAGTTGTGACTGTGTTTAATGGGAGTGCCAAAAAAATTAGAAATATTGGTGGAAAGAAAACTGGGATGGGTGATAACTTCAGTCATTTAAGATATGAAAATGAAGTTCCTCACAAGGAAAGGTCCAATCTAAGATCCTACCTGGATCTATACAAATAAATAAATGTATACCTATAAAAATAAATGTGCACCTAAACACAGAGATCCAGTGAAAAGGGCACCTTCCCTCTCAGCAAAAATCTCTCTCCAGATCTTAAACTGAAAGCCGTATTGGTGGGGAAATACCGTTGAAACAGATTCTAAGGTTTTATGGCCTAGTATGCACTGAAAGGCAGTGAATGAAAATATGAATTGAATAAGCAGTTTTTAAGATTAAATATTCTCAAGGAGGTAGGATAGGAAAGGTGTGGGGTTAAAAATGAAACTTTAAGCCATCAAATTTAATTCTGTAAAAAGTAATAGGTATTAGCCAGGCAGTGGTGGCGTACACCATTGATCCCAGCACTCAGGAGGCAGAGGCAAGTGGATCATTGTGAGTTTAAAGCCAACATGATCTACAGAGCTCATTCCAGGACAGCCAGAGCTACACAGAGAAACCATATCTTCAAAAACAAACAAACAAACAAAGTAATAGCTAAGGGCTTTGTACAAAGAAATGTCCTACTATACAAAAGTAAGAAATGGGAGCAGACAAATAAGAGAAACACAGGTAGTCATCAAATATATACAAGTTCACACTAAAAGCCAGATGTTGAAAGCCTGTATAAATGTGGTATTGTGTTCCCAAAAATATTGTGCAGGCTAATAAACTTATCTGGAGGTCAGAGAACAGGACGGCCCCAATATTAAACATGAGGATAGGCAGTGGTAGCACACGCCTTTAATCCTAGCATTTCAGAGACAGAAATACCTCTGGATCTCTGAGTTCAAGGCCACATTAGAAACAACCAGGCATGCTGACACACGGCTTTAATCCCAGAAGTGAGCCTTTAATCTCAGGGAGTGCCGGCAGAAAGTAGAAAGATATATAAGGCGTGAAGACCAGAAATAAGAAGCATTTGGCTGGTTAAGCTTTTAGGCTTTGGAGCAGTACAGTTCAGCTGAGATTCATTGTGGATGAGGACTCAGAGGCTTCCAGCCTGAGGAAACAGGATCACCTGAGGAGCTAGCAAGGTGAGGTAGCTGTGGTGTGTTCTGCTTCTCTGGTCTTCCAGCATCTACTCCAATAACTGGCCTCAGGTTTGATTTTATTATTAAGACTCTTTAAGATTCCTGCTACAGTATACATGGATGTGGAACATGAGAACACCTGGTCTTTGGCACCTCTGGCAGCAGCCAGTAGCCTGATTACCTTAGCATGGCAGCCATACTTGTGAGCCTAGCCCTGAAGGTGCTTGTTCTAGGGAACGGACCATCATTGGCACAAGCAGGAGAACAGAGGAGGATGTAATACAAGAGGATGGCTTTGACCGTCTTTGGGATATTTTATTTACATGAAAGGTGAAACAATGGGCAAAATGCCACCATTTATTAGAGCATGGTGGTGTGTATGTGGGTTTTCATATTATACTAAATATGGCCTCATGTGTTTGAAATGAAAGACATATTAAACTTCCAACACCTGAAGTGTGGGGCATAAAGAGAAGCTGATGAAACAGCCAGGTCAGTTTCTGGCAATGACTCAAGTGCATGGTCCCCTCCATTCAGTGGTTCCCACCTTCTTAACAGGACCCACAAGGCCTCACCTATCCAGTCTAGCCCTTCTTGCCTCTTTGCTGGTTCTTTGCTCAACTCCACTACATGTTTTTTTTTGTGGTGGTGTTGTTGCTGCTGTTGTTTTTTCCCCTCACAGGATCCAAGATTTATTTTCTTTTTCTTGGGGAGCTTTTTGGACTGTGGCTCTCAACTTCTCTGGAAGTCTAGGGAAAAGTTTAAAGGGTGCCTTTGATTTTGCTCTTGCTATTGTGGTGGCCGTGCAAACTGATTCACTGGCTCAATGGGAGCCAGCTTCCTGGCATCTGAGGGGTATCTGTGGATCACATCACTGTAATCTATTCATTGGGACCAAACACTGCCTGGTGTTGAGTCATTCCTGCATTCATGGAAGTATATTTGCTCGTGGCACTCACTATAGGTGGTGCCTGGAAATAAATGTCAGGAGGACAGACTGAATTCTCGCGAACAATAACCAACTGTTTGGTACTGAATTGATTATATACAACTTCTTTAAAAGAGAAGTTCAATCAGTATTTTGGGAAGGAAGAAACTAATTCTCAGTAAGAATGAATGTAATTGTCATTTGGAAGGTGTTCTTAGAGTTATCCTTTTCCTAATCTAGTTTGTAAATCCTCATTGATCCCTGGTGCTTTATTTTGAAAAGTAGACAACAAACAAGGCTACTGCTAATTATGAAAATAGCACTGTGAGGGGAGGGTGCCGGTGGACCACAGCCTGCATGTGGAAGTCAGAGGACAATTTCTGGAAGTAATTTTTCTCCTGTGAGCCATTCTGACAGTTTTGTTCATTTGTTTATTTTTTTTTTTTTTAACGAGTGACCATTGCCTTTACATAGCCCAACCAACCCTGTCAGTCGTCTGGGCCTTTGCTCATTTTCCGATCTTTCAACAGAAGTTCTTAAAAATCAAACATCTTGATGCATTTTATGTTCTTTGTTTTCTAACAATAAATAATTTTCTTTGGACTCTTTCAGGGCATTTTACTTGGACAAGTCAAATTCACCACCAAATGCCACATCCAAAGCTGCCTACATAGATAAGGTAACACAGTGACTACACTTAATGGTGCAGTCTTGATCACCTGCTCCCTCATAGTCTTTCTGCCGCCCCTCTTGAGCACTGCCTCATTGTGGAGATTTGCAGCCCCCGTGTGCTGCCTCCATCCTAAGATGGTATTTCAGATAGAGGATCTAAAAGCAGGGACAGCTGAATGGCATGCCACCTAAAAGGATGTCTAAAAGTGGTGCTTTCTGTTTGTCACTTTCTTTCTAGCTCATGAGGCCTCTCAATGCTCTAGATGAGCTTTACCGGCTGATCACCTCATTCATCAGATCCAAACGAATCGCGGCCTGTGTGAACACGCCCTGCAGTGCCTCTGGAGTTGGGCTATTGTCTGTTTCCTCTGAGCTGTGCGACAGGCTTGGTGCCTGTCACATCATCATGTGCAGCAGTGGTGTGCACCGGTATGTGAATGTCTCTGCCCTATTGGGGTTTTTCCTTGTCCCATATTTAATGTGGCTGAATTAAAACGAGAAAGGTTCAAAGGACTCAGATGTGTTTGAGGTACAATTTGAGGTGTTTTGGGGGTTGGATTATTGCAGTTTTAGTAACTATAGACAAACCAATTAATGTAATCTCCTATTTATACCAGGATAGCTCAGATGCATATTCTCACGTTTATAATATCATATTAGTATTTTAGGTACTGTAGCTGAAGTTTTCCTGTGTCCCTGCCTGCCGGCAGTTGGGATAGATCTCTCCCACTCGCATCTCCCAAGTAAACACATAGAGACGTATATTACTTATAAACTGAATGGCCATGGCAGGCTTCTTGCTATCTGTTCTTATATCTTAAATTAACCCATTTCTATAAATCTGTACTTTGCCACATGGCTTGTGCCTTACTGGTATCTTACATCATGCTTCTCCTCATGATGGCTGCCTCAACCTTCCACCTCCCAGAATTCTCCTCTCTCTTTGTCCCACCTGTACTTCCTGCCTGGCTATTGGCCAATCAACATTTTATTTATCAATCAGTCATCCACAGCAAGGTACAAAAATGTATCTTTCTTATTCACTGTAGAAATTTCCTTAGTTGGCATTGAACTCAAATAGCTCAACACCACTTTTCTCAGGTGCTTAACAGATATTCTGTTCTGCAGTTACTCACATTACTAGAGCCAGAGACATGAGACCTATGTTCCTGGGGGTTGCCACTACCATCCTCCCATGGTCAGCAAAGTGATGGCCAGGAGCTCACATGATATGATATTCTCTTCATGATAAATCTTGCCCACTGTGTTGTCTAGGGGAGCCAAGGCAGGTGCTTCAGACTCAACCTACAATGGGAGTAAGCATCCCAACTCAAGTCCCACTTCATCATCACTTGCTCCTCTCTTCCCATTTTATTTGTGGAAGTGAAATAATAAGGTAGAACTGTAGTTGTCCCTTTAATCTGAATAGGGAGCTCAACTGTGTCACAGGATATACTTTCTTAGTATTAGGTCATTTAGACTTTGAAGGTCATGGTTACTTATTTATTCACATTTATTTGGTATTTAGTCCATGCAAAGTATTGTAGCTATGTAACAACATACAGTGAGGGTGTTCATGTTGAAGATAAGCATGCATAGCAAATAGGGGCAATATAACAGTTAATAAAATTAATAATAATTTAGCAAGGATGAAAATACAACAAAAACTACCATGCAAGAAAAAATATAACTTAGGAAATCCAAAACTAATGAATAGGATTCAGAGGGCAATTGATTTTAGATTGTTAGGTCTGGACCATTCCATGGAGGTGATGTTTGAATTGGTATTATAGAGTATAGAAAGGGAGAAATGCCATTCAAGGCAGCAGCCTCTGTAGTCTGTATCATTTCATTTTGATGGGATATCACCAAGGTGTAGTTTTGAAACCCAGTATAGCATAATCTTATGTTTGAAATTCTTTTTCTTTCTTTCTTTCTTTCTTTCTTTCTTTCTTTCTTTCTTTCTTTCTTTCTTTCTCTCTCTCTCTCTCTCCCCCTCCCTCCTTCCCTTTCTCTTCTCCTTCTCTCTCTCTCTCCCTCTCTCTCTCTCTCTTTCTCTCTCTCTCTCTCTCTCTCTCTCTCTCTCTCTTTCTTTCTTTCTTTCTTTCCTTTTCTTTTTTCCTTTTTCAAGACAGGGTTTCTCTGTATAATTTTGGTACCTGTCCTGGGTCTTGCTCTGTAGACCAGGCTGGCCTCAAACTCAACAGAGATATGCCTGCCTCTACCTCCTGAGTGCTGAAATTAAAGGTGTATACTACCACTGCCCAGTGAGACAATTTCTTATGGCATATTGCATAATCTTTTTACTAGCAGAGAAATAATTTTTCTGATAACTTCCTGTTCACTTAGGCTGTTTCCATTCATTCATTGATTATTCAACCTATCTCTGTTCACTGAGCACTGATTGGGTGTCTATAACCCTGGACTTACTTTATTGAAGAAACAAAGGTCCCACTTGCATATAGTGTAGGTTGCATTGTGGGAAATGGACGATAGAGAAAACAAATGCATTGTGTTGCAGGGGGATTAACACCAAAGAATGGAGGTCAGAGTAGTAGATGGAGTCAAGAGAAGGGCATGCCTACTGAGGGCTAGGCAGATCTCATGTGGCCTACAAGAAAGGAAGAGTGACTCCTTCACTCACTTTTCTCAGGGACAGAACCCTCCAGCCACCAGGAGAGGCAGAACAAGAATCCTCTGTCTGGAGTATGCCTGCTAGGTTTAAAGAATGGCAAAAAGTCCACAGGGGACCCAACAAGATGGAATCACCTTGACTTTCCGTGTTCTTGCCTTCCCTAGTTCGTGAACAGAGTTACCAGAGGACTAGAACAAGCAGACAGACACTTGGAACTTTGCATCCAGAAATGTGTACTCTTAACCTCTGTGTGAGTTTACTGAATTCAATCTGCCATTTAATGTTAGCAATCATGAGCAAATGTCCAAACCACTTCCACAGACATTCCATGAACACTTGTAGAGTTTGATAGGTGTTGTATGAGCCCAAGGCCAACATTGCACAGCTGTTTTACAACTTCAGGCTTCATTGATTCTTATATTAGAATCGTAAGTAGTATTGAAAAAAAATTAATGATTTTCTCCATTTTTTATAATTAAAAATCAATAATGGTTTGGGTAATTCTCTTCTGAAGATATTTACTAAACTGTTAACAGATGCTGAATTTAACTCTAAAACTATTTGAAAATTACATTTTATTTTTATATTATGCAGAATATCATGGGACTTCTATATAAATGTTACTTTTTTTTCCATGAGAGACTTGCTTAGATAATTTTTTTCAGGAGGATAAAATATGTGCCAGTTTACATTGGAATTCAAATTTCCACAGAAGGCTGCTCCTAAAATAATCCTTTAGTAATTCTAATTCAGGCAGCTAGAGAGGAAGCCAAGCAGATCCACACCTGCAGGAAACATTAAACAAGGAAGTCTTCAGTCAGGTTCCCACCGAGAGGACAGATTCAACATTAATCAAATGTTATAGAGGATATTTTTAACATCTACTTTTAAAATAAAAGGGAGAAATAACCAAACTATATAGTATCCACTTGAATTACTTACTGCATTTTTATTTATTGAGTAAAGGGAGTGTCTAAATATTACTAGGAGTAAGAATATGGGTCTTAGAAGGAGAGGCAGGCTCAATGCACATTAACATACCATCTATATAGTTAATAATGCATATGCATGATTAGGAGAATGGAATGTAGATGAATTATGAAAATCTCATAGCAGTTAGTGTGGCTTTGTCTTTACTGAATTTTTTCACAGGGTGTCTTTCCTTATCCTTTCGTACTCTCCCCTGCCTCTCCCTGTATGTGAGATTTCCATTGCCATTGAGTAGAGCAAGGGAACCAGGGTAGGCTCTTTTTAAGGTGATTTAGTAATGGACAGTGTTTAGAATTTTCTCCTCACATGTCCACCTTTTCTATGTTGAATTTTCTCATAATTTCTGTCAAGTACTACACATTTGCACATTGCTTTATTAGTGCATAAACTGTTTTAGTGGGTTGTGGCCCATGGGAAGTGGGTGAGTTCTCTGGAATGGGTTGTTATGGTAAGTTTGACCCCTTTGGTTCTCTGGTTTCTTGCCCATCTGCCTTCAGTAGGAGACCATGCAGCCAGAAAGCGTGCACCAGATGGAGGCTCCTTGGCCTCAGAGTTCATCTTCAGCCTCAATTTTAAGAACTAAATTTATTTTCAAATGTATTCTGTTATAGTAGCATAAAAGACATGTTTTTCTATCACCTGTCTTATGTATCATTTAATGTTGCAACTTGTGAGTCTCCCATCACTTATTAATTTCTAGTTCATGATGAGTCTCTTTTTCTGCCATGGCACAGAATACTGGTGCTTCTACATGTGGCTGTCTCTTAAGTTAAAATAGAAACATCCTCTAGTTAGAATTACTGTGTCATAGAACTTAAAGCTTTTTGGTTAATACATTATAGTTTCATCTCTAGAAAGAATTACCCTCAATATAACACAACAAGTAGTATGGCTTATCTTGTCTCTCCTTACCTTGTCTGGAGAGGACAGTGGAAGTCATCTGCACATTGTTCTTAATAGAGGTACAATTGTATTTCTGTAGTACTCTATCTAATTTATACTTCTCTGCTAACACATTAAAGTATTTGCTGTCTTATGCATTTCCTTTCCTACAGAGACATATGTTACTTACACTGTTCTTACCTGCTTTGTAGATGAAGTTATATTTGTTTTCCCAAATGGAACCTTTTAATGGTATTGGATCAGCTTTGTGGCTTTTCAAGTTCTGTTTTGTACCCACACCAGTTATTTGTTGCAGGCAATCAACGAGCTTGTGACTGCAACTGAGATCTAAATGTTCCTTTTATTTCCTGTTGCAGCGTCTTTCCATTTAGTGTGGTTTTTTAATTTGTTTGGGCTCCGGATTCCCACCCTTGCTTAACAGCCACCATTTCCCCTTTAACCAATATAAATCAGTACCTTGCAAGCATTACAAAGTTCAAATATGTCTCTTATTCCAAAGGTGCTTTTTCTCTTCCACTATATTAGTATCTACTTCATCAGACTCTGGGAACCTATGAGTAGAAAGCATCCTGAAGGGCACGAGATAGGTTTAAAAAATGTCTGGTGAAGGCAAGGCATCTGGGATCATAGTGTACCTCCATAGGGACTTGTCTGTGTACTCATCTTGATCTAATTTTTAGTGGTGAGTGATCCGTGATATCAGAGTCTTGGTGTGGCTGTGCCAGCAAATGGTAAGTGATTTCAGTACAGGGCTAAGGACTTGACTAGCCTGGGATGTGTCTGATGAAATTCTTCTGTATAAAGGAACTACTTTTGTCTTCATGATTTCTGGTGAGATTGAATTTCTTGAAGAATCAGGCCCTTCATTTTTAGCTAATATACCTGGCCTTTCAGCAGTGGAAGTTGTCAGCTAAGCCTTACTGTATTGAGGCTTCCCAGCTCCCACCTCCAGCTACACCATGATTCTCCTCGTAAAGATCTGCCCATGAGCATGCTAGGGCCAGCTGCTTGCCATTGTTAATATACACAGTATTTATAGCACAAATCCTGTTTGGTCTTAATAATGAAAATGTGGAGCCAGATATTGGTGTAATTGCTGAAAAATCAGAGAAGCAGAGAAGCCAGCCACTATAAAGACTTCTTACCTCTACTGAATCCTCAGCTTGAAAGGCCAAGCTCCTGTCTCCACCCCACCTTATCACTTCCTCTCTCAGCCCAGCCATATCACTTCCTGTTTCTTCCTCGCAAGTGCTGGGATTAAGGGTGTGTGCCACCATTGCCTGGCCTCTAGTGGCTAGCCTTGCACTCTATCTCCAGGCAAGATTTATTAGTTAAAGCACAAACAAAATATGATGAACCTCTTTCAGCACGTATAACTAGCATCTGGCTATTTTCATTATTAGTTGTAGAACACACACACAAAGTTTTAGGAATCAAGTTTAAAAGGATCCATTTCCAAAAGACATTTATTAGTAGCTTATTAGGAGGTTGAGATGTATTTAACATTCTAAGAGTTGGTTTGAATCCCAGGGTCATCCTCTGCCTACACTCACCAACAGAAGTCCAGTGATATAATCACAGTACAGGGCCCGAATTATGACTGCAGCATTTGTTAAGGAAGCAAAATCCAGAAGGTGAAATATAAAAACAACTCCAAAGAAACTGGTATTAGCAATGTCACCATGGAATAGTTTTTGTTTCAAAAACGATAAACAGTACGGTGATAAAGAGTTACAACAGTCTTTCCCAGGTAACTTCAACTTACATTTTCAACAACAGCTTTGAGACTGTGAAGGACTCTTTCTTAGTATATTTTATTCTGTCATTAACATGACATCAAAGGACAAATTGACAAATGGGCTCAGATTAGGTCATGTGGACACTTTGAAAGTAGAACATTCAAGGTAACCTGACTTAGGTAATCATAGAGTCCCAAGAGGCAGACAGCAAAGCTTTATCTGTTCTAACTCATAAAGATATAAAATATGTCAGAGGACACAGTCCACTCTGGAGTTTCCATATGGAGGTGAGAGTCCATGTGTAGGACAAAAAAAAAAAAAAAAGAAAAAAAAGAATACCTCCATAAGCAAATACAAGTTTCAAATGTATCAAATTTATCCATTTATATTTTGTGCAGAAAATACTTTATGAGATTAATAGCAAGATTCAGGAAGATATTTGAATTTTAAATCACTAAAAGATGGTTAAATAAAGCATTCATTCTTAGGGAGAAGAAGAAGTTTTACAAGTCTCTAAGCTATATTGTTCAATAAAAAGGTTCAAAAAGACAGTGTACCAGTAAAAGATTGGTAGTGCTGCCCTTTCATAACTCAGGTGTTGGTTTGTCTCAGAGTGATGGGTGGTGTAGCTCTCTATGCTGTGTATGTGTGTTGCTCTGATTGGTTGATAAATAAAATGCTTATTAGCCAGTAGCCAGGCAGGAAGTACAGGTGGGATAAGCAGACAAGGAGAATTCTGGGAAGACAAAGGCTGAGTCAGGAGTCTCCAGCCAGACACAGAGGAAGCAAGATGACAAGGCAGAACTGAGAAAAGGTACCAAGCCACATGGCTAAACATAGATAAGAATTATGGGTTAATTTAAATGAAAGAGCTAGTTAGTAATAAGCTTGAACTAATGGCCATACAGTTTGTAAATAATATAAGCCTCTGTGTGTTTATTTGGGTCCAAACAGCTGCGGGACCAGCAGATGAGAGAGATTTGTCCTGACCATGGGCCAGGCAGGACACAGGAAAACTTCAGCTACACGTGAATTTTCATCCTGAGAAGTAATTTAAATATTATAGACTTTTCCAGTAAGCAAAGAAGCGCAGAGATTTCTGCTGATCTGGTAACTAGATAAATAATACAGTTGTATGTATCCTCTTAAAGTAATAGAGGAAATTAGATATTTCAAACATGGTTGCATTCATTCTTTCATAAAAGATAAGGGATCAAGGCAGCAGTTGTTTTCCTTATAGTTGTGTTGATATCTGCAAGTGATACCATTGTCTTAATGCCTAGACTGCCTTTACTTGACACAAATCTTGATAAATTAATGCATGACATTTGATTTTGAAATGCCCATTATTTTCTTAAATTTAGATATAAACAAAAGTTAATAACTCCGGGCTTCTGAGAGTGACATCTTATTGCAAGGGTCTAGTTGTGACATCAGGATTTGTGTGATTGTTGGTCAAATAGGACTTAACTTCAGTATGTGTAAAATTAGTATTTATACATAACTACTTTTCATCATTAAAATAGGGAAGTCTAAGTAACTATGAAATGTCCAACATTCCAATGTGAATTCTGGAGTCTAAAGATGGCGGGCCTGCAATTCTGACATACAAAGGTAGTAGAGAGGTATCTCAGATCTCAGGAGAAAGGGAATTTTGCCTTCTTGATCATCTGGAACTGGAGCCAGTTAGTTAAATCTTCCCCACTACCACCACAGATGCTAGTATCCCCTAGAATCCTCACAGCAACAGCTGGAGCAACCCAACCATATCAGTCAAAGACCAGAACACATAGGCATTTCAGCAAAGAGAGGTAGGCCCTGTGCACTGTGAAGAATGAATGCAATGACTCAAAATAAATGGCAGCTTTTCTAGATTCCTGGCACCCATAATTCAGTCCAGCTGACATCCACTCATAATTCTTTCCAGCTGACATCCCAAATCGCCCACCACAGGGGCGATAATGACTCTGACCACCTTGGAAGGATGCAGAGTCAGGACGTCCACAGGGAGAGAGACATACCTTTCTAGGGAGTTGGGCAGAGGATCCTGAATTAACTTGTTACATGCTGATTTTCCATGTCCTGTGATAGAGTCACAATTAACAAGGACTGAAAGTATCAAGTGAGTTACAGGCTATTGTAAAACAGAAATGGAACTGATTAGAAAAGAGAGAGAAGGCTCAATAGAGATATATTTTGAGCTGTGTTAAAACATTTTCTGTTATGAACAAGACAGAGCTAGTCCAGGAGAAGGCTTGGTAAGAAAAGATTAATCACCTGTCCCTGGGAGGAGCTGAGGCAAGAAGACAGGTCACCTGTAGATACATAAGCTTGCTGATGCTCCTGGTACTCCACCTGCCTCACCTACATGCACCCATTGGTTAGGACATCTGAAACACAAACACAGCAAAAGCCACCAACAATGTGGATCCACAGTAACCAAGGCCTATTTAATAACTTAGATGGACTTAGGGTGAAGTCAACTGCGGTTCCATGCTAAAGAACCATAGCTAGATGCTTCCTTACATATTGATGGCACCAGGAAACCTATGGAGAGTAAGGACAGGAGTGAGATGGCAAATCGAAGAATATAGGACCAGAAGGTGGTACTGAAGAACTGTAGCTACTAGGCTAGATAGCCAGTGTATTCAGTCAAACCCCTAAAGCCAAATAGAGAAGAAATGCATGGGTGAGAGATAGAACCCAGGCCTGGAAGTATACAATGTAGCAGCCCATGGTTGATGGTGGTGCATGCCTTTAATCTCAGCACCCAGGAGGCAAAGGCAGGGAAATCTCTGAGTTCAGTACCAGCCTGGTCTACAGAGTGAGTTTCAGAACACCCAGGGCTGCACAGAGAAACCTTGTCTTGCAAACAAAACAAAACAAAAAAAGAAGCTAGCACAGAGAATTTCAGGAGTCTGTGTAGGAAGTTGTAATAGAAGGTATCGCATCTTTAATGAGGATTTCATGGTTAATTCCCTGTGCGATGCTGGAAACAAGCACCCTTAGACTCCATTGCTTTGGGGCCTTAAGTCAGAGTAGAAGGAGTGAAGTATTCAATTTAGCTCTGCTGTCAGGATCTGTCCCCAGCTCCTGCTCATCACTCCTGCACTCTGTTCCTTGTTTGTCAGAGGCTGCGCTCTGCCTGCCCTATCTTTGCTGATCCATTAACTTTTCAGCTCTCTGATGATCAAATCTAGACATCAACAGAAGATTTCACTGGGACTGTCTGTTTGACAAGGGTCAAGTGATGATGTTGAAAATCTCCATAGATACTCAGAGGTTGTCTCTGAAAAAAGCATTGCCCCAGTTTGATTTAGCTTGAGATTTTTTTTTTTTTTCACACAAAAATATGTTTGTATGCTTCATTAAGAAAGGGGGTTCTGTTACATAGGTACTGGCTTTCTGAAATCCCCCCTGACTTGCAGTAATTTTATGAAGCTTTTCATTTGCCACAGAAGCATTTCTAAGGGTGAATGGGGTGAGAAAGCTCCGTTGGTCAGCATCTGGTCTTTCCACATTAATTTTGCAGCAGCTCAGACTGCAGAGAACCACTGCAGTCACTTAGGGATTGATCTGTGTTTAACATACTGCTTCAGCCCATAGGTGTACAGTTTTCCTCAGTGTAAGGTAATGAAAGCAAGGAGAAAGAGACAGAGAGAGAGAGAGAGAGAGAGAGAGAGAGAGAGAGAGCGAGCTGCAACAAGAACAAATTGGTTTCTTCAATCAGGTGCTTCTCTCTGCTTCTCAGGAGGTTTTGCACCGTGATGCTCCGTGTGCCCTGGTTAAATACAGTTAGAGGCTAGAGTAAGTGTGAGCAGTGCAGAAATGGCATGCAGTGAGCAAAGCAGTGCACTTTATACAGCAGAATACAGTTCCCTGGTAGAAAGGGACATGTTAACCTGCCAGGTTGTTCTCATTTTTGATTACTTTACAATCAGTACACCTAAGTGTGCTTCAGAGCTTTTCCCTTCTAATCCTGAGCACATTTTAGTACAACACGGTCTGCATCTATCGAGATGCAATCTGAGCTTCCTGGATTCATCTTTCCCAAAACAATGCATATAAAATACAAATCCCGAGCCCAAGATTGTGGTTGTTGAATAATGGATGGTGGGAGCTCAAATTCTCTAAAGGCATTAGCTATGTGATATGAATTTCATGTAGCAAAAAGAGTCTTGGGTTTTGGATCGGGAAATGGTTGGATCCTGTTCCTTACTTGCTATTAAAGTAAGTAAATGGTTGCATAACCTGATCTCTTCGAGCCTTGTGGATGAAGCGGCAGTCGTGAGTTCTTTGTTACAGTGGGAGTGTGAACACTAAGTGAGCAGCATACATGAACAGCACCACACGACAGAGGACAGAGCAACTGCAGCTACTCTAGCTGTTCCAGAGAGATCTGTGGTTTTGATAGTATCCATCCATCTCCTTATTGCAGAGTTATATGAAACACATCTGACTGGTTTGGTTGGTTGGTTGGTTGGTTGGTTTGGTTTGGTTGTTGTTGCCGTTGTTTTATTTTTCATTTTTCGGGTTCTGGAAATAGACCCAGGTCCTCATTCATGCTAGGAAAGCACTCTACAGTGAGCTATACCCCAGCCCACCTAACACAGCTGCTGGAAATTACTATGTCACCCTACCAAAATAGAGAAAATCTGCAGGAACTATCAGAAATCACAGTAAGGGTTCATCATAGGCAAAAAGGGGGAGGTATCCTAAGAAACAGAGAACACAAAATGCTAGACTTCCTTAGTGCTTATTCATAGAAACCACCAACTCCCCTGCTGCCTCATCGAATGTCACTCAAAACAACAAAAGGGTCTCTCTTGAACTCAAGCTGAGGAAGTTCTCATTCCTGGAGAGAAAACCCATTAGAAAGGGTTGGGACAAGAAAAGAGGCTGGTGTTAACCTGTGTTCAGTCATTGATAATACCAAAAGGCTATTTGTATACCTTTACTGTGGAGACTCTGAGGGAGACTGAGAGTCCCCACCTTCTCTGCACTTAGTCCTAACAAGGGAGCCACCCTGGGAAGCCAAACTGCTGCAGTTTATATGGGGAAGGGGAAAGAATAGCCACAGGGTTAGGTTTTTAATGAAGTGACTCAACACAGAATAAAAAGAGGTGGCAGCTTTGTGTGACATATGTATTGTAGACAACTGAAATTTATTCAAGGCCAACTATCCTCAGGAGTATTAATGTAAAACTAATTAATCAATAGACTGTAATATTTATGTTCCAAGTAGAAATGAAATTCACCCAGAAAGGTTAACCAGCAGATGTAGGGGGAACAGTGTTTGGATCTGGAGATATGGAAATGAAACCAAATCTTTCATGTGCATTCTATAAGGGAACCAGTTATTGATTTTGCCAATATCTATTATCCTTTTAATGCATTTGTCATATTTCTAAAGAGATTTAATGAGTGGACCCTTCTTAAAAATAGATGCCAGATCCAGACTATAAAGAAATGAATCTTGTCTTTTAGGAGTACATGCATACATTAAAAAGATATGTACTGAATGCTTACTGAGTACCAGGAAGCAGACGGTGATCTAAAAAGCCTACAGTGGACACAGATACTACTCCAGCCTATTGGTGATAGTGCAGTGGTCACATTAATGAAATTTGATAGTTATTGAGACTATACTATATACTATATGCTCTATGAAAAGTAATAAGATGAGTTACTTTATGTCATCCTGAAAAAAACCTCACATCTACTATCATTTAACTAGATTTATAGTGGGAAACACAGAATTTAAAGAGATTAAATAATTTGTTCAAGGTCACAGAGCTGTCAGCTAAGCCAGAATCCTACTGAGAACCATCTCTCCAGTGTCTGTGTTCTTAAATGTACACTCTCCAGATGAGTAGGATACAGTGTGTGACTTAAACCAGGTC